>NC_133342.1:17107085-17407085 GCF_030506205.2 Paramisgurnus dabryanus | reverse complement strand
AGTAAGCAACAATGCAAACATTCATTAGCTTTAAAATTTATTTGTGCAAAATTTATTTAGCTTTTTAAGCTATACATTCACCCAAGCATTCAGTCCAAAGTTATAGCAAAAGGTTATTATAAGGGATGCACGAATACAATATGTGCCAATATCAATGTTCAATTGCTAGATGTGTTTTTCTGACCCTTTTGATTGGCAGGATATAATCTGCTCTGACCATTGGCCGGTTTTAATCAATCAGCCGATGTCTGATAGTGGGAAAAATGTTTTTTTATCTGCCGATACCATTTATAGGCTCATATATATTGATGCATTCCTGGTTTTAATATTTATAATATTATGCTTAAACAGGCCTTCCATCTGAAATCCTGATGCTATGGAACCAAGCAGCGGTCATAAAGCCCATTCTTCCATCCAAACCCCATAGGGTGGTTCCAGTAGCAGAGGAGATACAAGAGAAAGAGGAACAAAGAGAAGAACTGAGAGCGCTAGAGCAGGAAAGAGAACTTAGCTCAAAGGAGGTAAGCGTTCTTATCATTTTTGTTAGCTACAAAACACCTTAGCAGCCACTTAGTAAGGTCCTAGCATCCACATGAACCGCCCTAGCAATGCTCTAGCATCCACTCAAAGCACCCTAGCAACACCATAGCAACCAACCAGTACACTCTAGCCTCGTTTCAGTTAGTTGTTAACAAGCACCTTGGTTTGTTCAGAAATACTGTAACCAGTTCAATTTCACAGTATACCATTCAACTGTTTCACCAAAACCCCATTCATACAGCACTTTGATCCCAGAAAATCTGCATAAAATTGACAGAGAGCCTTCTAACTGATCTTTGTCTACCAAATCCCAATTTAACTATTGCAGATTCCCAGAGAAATGGTAGAGTCTGACCTCTTCCAGCAAGAAACTCCAGGTAAAATATCAGAAAAACCTTTAACAGTGGATTAAATTAATGATATAACATAATGCATGGCAAGTTTTGTTGATTTATTTACTCATTGTTCACATTTCAATGCATTCGAAGCCTCTTCTGTGGTTTTGGAGACGACAACTGATAAGGATATTTCTCCACTTGAGACACCTGAAATTAGACGGTGAGATATTAGAGGGAGAGGGACAGAGATTGATGTCAGTGGCAATTGCGGTGTTGGATGAGTTTCACATTCATTTCCTGCATAATTACTATGGTGGCTGTTAGTAATTCTGCTGTGTGATTTCATATGGGTTTAGATCGCCTGTTTCAGCAATTCAGTACACTCTAGAGGACATCCCAGAAGAGAGGGTTCCTGAAATGAGACAGGTTACAATGGATATTGATGAATCTTTGAGGTATATCTGACAGGCATAATTTTTTTACACTATTGTTTTAAAATAGCATTTTCTCAATGTTTTTGTTAAGGTTTATTGTATTTCTTTATATTTGCTTTAATGAATTTGACTTTGAAAGGATTTCAAATGTCCTAATTTATTTTTGAAGGCCACCGGCTCCTACTGAAGATTTGGTTACCTTCCACTCTCTGCTGCCCCCTCAGGCTAGCCGAAGAGTTGTAGCCCAAATGTTTTGGGAACTGCTAGGTAATTGTGTAACAACATACTTACAACAACCAAATCCTCACCCCTAACTTTAAGAAATGTCTTATTTACTCCCACACATACTTTCTGGAAAATAGTGATTTATATTAGAATTTCAGCATTACATTTCTTTTAACATTTTAATTTATAAAAAAATTAAAAAGCTATTTTAATGATGTTGTGTTTACAGAAAAAACAGTCGCAAAGCAGGTCATAGTGCAACAGGATGAGCCTTATGGTGACATCATCATTTCACAGGAACAGCAGTCACTGATTGAATGAAAGCTGGTGATGATCTGCCTTTATTCTCGGGGAAAAAAAACAGGAATGGTAGGATATTTTCATGTCACTTATTAAATAAGTGTTCAGTGTTTTATTTTAGAAAAAAAAACACACACACAACCGAGTTCTTAAGTTGTGGTGACTTTTTATTTATTGTATAACACACACAACCGAGTTCTTAAGTTGTGGTGACTTTTAATTTATTGTATAACTAAAAGCTTTATTTTTGGTTGTATTTGTTGGTAGTATATTTTATACTCCATGATCAACAAGTTTAGTATTTTAAGAAGAATGAAATGTAACTTATTGTTAATTTATAGCTAATTGTTTATTTATATTCACTAGTTTTGTGATGATAAAATTTTTATAATATATTTCTATTTTTATTATTATAAAATTGAATTTCGTTCCCTGTGTTGTGTAACTATTTTACATACATTATTGTGGTATAAAATGTATTTTCAGACGCTATACTAAATATGCAATATACTGCTAGTTTTATGAAATAAGGTTTAATTTAATAATGTTTATTGCAATAACTGTTAACATTGCCTTAGTGTTTTTTACTAAATGTTCTTAAAACTTCATGTGGACCAATAAAAGTTTTGTATATTTCTATATATTTGTATACCATTGTTCACCACTTAAGGATAAAATGATAAAAAATGGCTTTATAAGGATAAAATATTGCAGTGACTGTTGACATTGCCTTAGTGTTTTTACTAAATGTTCTTAAAACCTCATTGAACCAATAAAATTTTTGTATATTTCTATATATTTGTATACCATTATTCACCACTTAAGGATAAAATGAAGCCTCAAACACAGAAAAGTGTTTATTTTTTATTACAAACTTTTTACAAGTCTCAACAACACAACAGCGCAATATATATTTATCAGCGAGTTCACTGTAAATCTATTTTGGCACAAAATACATTAGGCACTAGGTTTACCACAAATACCAGAGTAGGCATAAGTAATATGCTAAAATACATTTAAAGGCGGTGTGCAAGATCTCTGAAAGCCAATTTTGACATTTGAAATCACCTAAACAAACACACCCCTACCCCAATAGAATCTGGACTTTCTTTTGATAGACCCGCCCCACACATATGCAACCCAGGTAACGATGTTGGTAGACACATCCCTTAATGCTGATTGGCCACAAGTGTTTTTCAAAAACCGTGCACCCCACCTTTAAGTTATTTTTAGGGATGCACCGATACCGATAGTGGTATCGGGTATCGGCCTAGATACCACATTTTCTAAAGTACTCGTACTCGTTAAAAGTCCCCCGATACCAAGGGATCGATACCACGGTCTGAGAAATGTCTATGTTTGAGCGGCGTGTAAGGGGTTAATGCCTCGTGTTGTCCAAAGAGGCAGAGTTTACAACAAACTGGAAAACTAGTCCCTTGTTTTTTTGTTAAATTATATGACTAAAGCTGTTACCTGTAAATTTAAATCATGTTTTTTATGAAGTACTCGGTATCGGTATCGGCAAGTACTGAAATGCAAGTACTCGTACTCTTAATCCAAAAAAGTGGTATCGGTGAATCCCTAGTTATTTTACTTCTAACCTTCATAAGAAGTCTACACAATCAACTTTGTCATAAATATCAAGATCACAAATCAAGTTTAACCTCAACTTTTCACTCAAGTTTTGAATTTAAGGATTTTTAAAAAGTCTATATTCACACCACACTATTTCGTTGCTATAAGAGTGCAATAGTTCAGAGGCATTCCTATTGATTCCTGGGATGCTTGTGTCTATAAAGTTCCTACGCAACTGACCAACAGTAGTTTCTAGTAAAGCAGAAAGCATTTAAGAACAGTAAGTTTTGTTATTCCTGATGTTACAGCTCTAAAAATATTAGCCTTTCAACTTTCAAAACAATATCAATCGCCAGGGATGTTGAATCTGTGTCAATTTACGAATTTTGTGTCTGTAACCTGTATTTTTTTATTATTGTACCAAATTTTAACATTAAGGCAGTTTGCCACGTATTATATAACATCTAACTCCTGAGAACCATTAAACACAATCTTAGATCAGTAGAGACAGTGGATCAATTTGGGAAATGGATGTACGGTTAAAACCAGGACTCTACTGGGTGCCTGAGTGACCAAATAATAAACCAGCAGCCCTGAGATCTGTCCTGCTAATAGCTGTATCTTGACAATGGTGTGTCTTCTAGAAGATCATCCTGTTAAAGAGACAGTATATACAGTTTTCAAAAAAAATCTCTAAAATAACGACTTGATTATATAATGCACAGGACATCTCTAAAGTTCAGTTTTGAGACTCACCATAGGGAGGTCTTGAAGCCGATGAAACTCTGGATGCTCACTCCGCTGACGGAACCTGAGGAAGAGGACTGCTGAGACCATGGCAGTGCAAATAATAAAAATGGAGACCAGAGCGGCGAGCAAGGGGTCCAGTGGGGAGGGTTGTCGGTGTGAAACTTTTCCTGATTCTGGAACATTGAAGTGAAAGATAATTAACACTTAAACAGGATACAACTGAGGAAACATCATGACATAATGGAGCAGGGCACAGATTGTAGATATAATCACAGATTTTGCAAGATAATGGCAAGAAAATGTCATTATCTGTTGATATTGTGATTATAAGACTGACTTCATGTTATTAAAAACTCATACAGTACTGTGCAAAAGTCTTCGGCCACCATCACCAGCATTTATGTTTTAGCAAAGTTTTAATGTCCATCCATATTTATTTTTCACTTTTTTAAGATACAAACACAAAATACAGGAAATATGTACACAAAATTAAAAACAAAACAATTTTCAGAACTAAATGTCTTCTTCAGGCTTCAGTCAGTATTTAGTGTGACCTCTCTTGGCACAGAACACATCTTGAGCTTTTTTGAGGAGACTAAAGTCCTCTATTCAAATTGGTCATTCAATAAGAATTAGAAATTAGGATTTCATTTCATTTAGGTGTAGAGATCCTGCAGCTGTCTGCTATTTCTTAAGTGAAAGGTGAGTTTACCTTAAATACTTGACACTTTAACTTATACTTTTATACTGTTTTTAATACTACATACACATTTTCTGTTTTTTTCTGGTTGTATTCTAATAAAGAGACTGAGAAATAATTATATATGATCACTATACAATTGCAAAAACAGAAAATCTAATGGTAACATGCATTAAGACTTTTGCACAGTACACTGATTCTTGAAACTTTGGCAAAAACATGTCCCACTAAGAAAAGTGCTAATTCTGTAGGAAATTAATAACATTTTCATGAAGAAAAGGAATCAATGTTATAATCAGGGGGTCCTTTGCACATATGTAAGGTTTTTTTATAGGTTTATTTTTATTTTTTATTAATTTAATGATTATTTGCTGGCCCATTGCTTACAAAATCAGCTGTCCTCGGTTAAGAGATAATCATTTCAACTTAATTAAAAAAGCCAAAAGTGATAATTGAATTGAATAATATATTTACCACATGAAAGAGTACATTGTAATATGTATTAAAAACTACAAACTGTGAGTTTTGAACAATATTTACTATTATTTTGTGATTGCTCAAAGTGTGTCCCACATATTCGTCACCACCGTCAGATATTTTTAAAAAGCAATAAAATCAGACAACTACAGGGTCAACTGCATTCCTGAAGACCCCATTTTCAAACCTTCAGCTCTGCATGCTTCAAGATCACTCAAGGTCCTGTATGTTTCCTATTTTCTCTTAAACTTCTTCATATTTTTGGACACTGCTACTGTGAAAACCATAACATGTCAACACCGTCATCAATGTAAAAAAATATTAGATTAGATTATGAAATAAATATATCATTTTTAAGAAGAGGTCTGAAGTAGCTAGCAACAGAGGGGAAACAAGATGGCTATGTGAACAATTAATCTATTTTTTTTATCTATATTAGGTTTTTCTCACCACCGTCAGATGTCACCACCGCCAGGTTTTCTGTCAGGTTTTATGTATTTTAGGAAGTTATGATTTGATATTTGTTCATCACAGTGCTCAGGATTGTTATTTTTTGGACCAAATATTTACATAAAGTTTAAGCAAGAAGCCATTGACTTGAGTGGTATACATTTTGGAATAATGAGGCCAATGTCACCACCGTCAGACGTAGTTTTATTTGTTTTAAATGAATATGCTTAAAATATGTTTCTTCAGTGTTGTTAAGTTATTAAATTAATAGTCTCTATTAATACAAAAATATGTTTTTTAGATAAAAAAAAATAATTACTTTTTCTATTTAGGCTTAAAGTAGATGTGGTATGAGTAATAACCGGAAAAAACGCCTATTTTATGAAAAAAATACGAACAGGGGAGGTTGCACCAGTAAATTGCTGAACAGCCAAGACCTTGGTCTATAATGATATACCTTCAGATTTTGTAATTTAACTAACTTTTTTTTCCAAAATTTAAAGCTGTTTTATCCAAATTCCCAAGAATCAGTGAGTACTGTATATTCACATATGGTATTTCGATAATGGTTGTACGTAGCTTACTCTTTTAGAGTTGTTGATTAGGCATGTGATGTAAACCATAATTTCTTTGTATTTTAAGGCTAACTGTTGCAACAGTTTAATGAAAATCTAACCTAAACTGTTGATGGGTTTATAGCTAACTACCTAAATAAAGTAAAAACGTCTTGCAATGCTTGCAATTCATTGGACAAGTATCTACCTTCATCTCCTACATCCAGTTCAGAAGGTTCATCATTGTCTTCTAGTGGAGCAGGACCAGTGACCTTTGAACTCCCGGTCAGTGCGAACTGAGATGCCGTTGGATAGGAGGGAGTGACTGATACAGTGGTTTGCGTCTTCTGCACCACACTGCTGGTTAGAGAGTACGTCTGAGGTCTTTCACTTGGATTGATGGATGATGCAGGAGCTGCTGTGACTGCTGATTCTGAAATTGTGCTTTGCTCAGGGGAGCGTGGTGTGCTACTTCCATTAGTGGCTGCTTGAGAGAAAAGTGTTCATTAACAAAACATATTCTTTTAAAGGCTAATTTAATTTCAAAGTCATTGCTAACACTTCCTGTTTTCTCTCTGCTTCCTGTGTTCAGTGTGCATTGCATGAGAAGTGGGCGCACTGAAAAAAGTACTTATTTTAAATTTAACAAGATGTATTGTAAAAATGTTAATGGTACTCGCTGACATGATGCTCGAGATGTGAGTGGTTAATGCAGGGTATTGCTATACTGTATACAGCTGCTTGTGAATGCTGGGTGATTGCTGTTAGTCTACAGGAAAATTTTACATTTATGCTACCCTGTCCTCAAAAAAAAAAAAAAAAAAACACACACACACGACGTATTGCTCATGTACATAGCTCAAACAGTGCAGGGTAATCTCTTTTTATAATGTACACACATGTGGGTGATTCTTGCAAAATTAAACTTATGAGGTGTCATGAAACATTTTGATAAAAAAAGTTAATGCAAAGTAAGAGTATCAAAATAAGAAGCATACAGTTACAAACATCTCTTCATGTACTATTTTGCACATGATTTCAAATGACATCATACAAACCAATTTTGGGTTTTTTTCCACAATTAAGGGGGAAATTTTATTACCGCAACGTGTCCATGAATGGATTTGGGTTTTTTTGACATGGAAATATTTATAGTTAAAAAAAATCTAAAAAATAAAAACCTTCAGCTTCATGTTATACTATAAAATTTTACAGTAAAGAAACATGTGGTATTTGCTGATCTTTGGAAAATGAGACAATAATAAGGAATATAAATGTGTCCAAGACTGATTTTCTCATCCTCCACAACAATTTTCAATCATTGTTTAAGCCCTCCAGGAACTAATATTTTCAACAACAAAAAAATTTGGAAGTTGGAAGGGATATAGTTGACTAGTATGACATTTAAGATGGCTACAAGGTGATCAGTTCTTATTTTTTCTCTCCAGATAAAAGTTAAAATTTGGTTTGTCACAGTAGACTTTTTAGTTCTCATTTCCGAAACATAAGTTTGTATATGCATATATTTAATGTAATATCATGTTGCAGTAATGATAATTTTTGATAATGATAATCTAAAAAAATGGAAATAATTCTATAGGAAGTATTTTTAAATCCTCTCAAAATTATGGTTATAGTAAGTTCAGACCTTATCTTATATGTGAAAAATTGGCTTAAAGGGCTTTTTAAAAATTCTGAGGCTGGACACCTTCTAAATCTAGATTTCGTGAGAATCACCAATGTGTGCACTTGTACATAGTATTTTTGTCTTGTTTTAAGTACAAATATCTAAACATTTTCAAATTAAGATGCATTTTCTTGAAGAGCAAAATACCCTAAGAAAATAAATCTAGTAAAACAAGCAAAGAAATCTACCAATGGGGTAAGAAATAAAATCTTAAAAAATCTTTTTTCTTAAACACTTAAATACTAGAAAAATTAGCTTACCCCATTGGCCGATTTTTTTGCTTGTTTTAAGCACTTTAAAGGGGACATTTCACAAGAGTTTTTTAAAAACTTTTTAAATCTTTGGTGTACCCAGAGTATCTATGTGAAGTTTTAGCTCAAAATACCATATAGAAAATTTATTACAACATGTTAAAAGTTGTGCCGATTTTGGGTGTGTCCTTTAAAATGCAAATGAGCTGATCTCTGCAGATTAAGGGGCGGTATTATTATAATAAGATCCTCTTCTGACATCATAAGGGGAGCCGAATTTTAATTACATATTTTTTCACATGTTTGCAGAGAATGGTATACCAAAATTAATCTTTTTACATTTTCTAGGTTGATAGGTGCATAGCAATTATAGCACTTAAACGTGGAAAAGTCAGATTTTTATTTTATGTCCCCTTTAAATTGTATTTTTGTCTGAAAACAAGACAAAAATACTAGATAAGAAGGTAATTTGCAGTGTAAATGTAGTAAAGCAACCAACAGATCTTCAACCACCCTAAATATAGATGTGTTTTCATAGTTTTGACTGCAAGGGAAAAAGATATTATTTACAAACACAGTCATGTTCCAAAATGTTAAACCCACGTGCATCTATTATATGTGGACGGACATTTGATAAAGTGGATGGAATGTGGACCAGTGCACTTTGTCTGAGAGCGTCACAGGTTCAGTCTTATTCAAGTCCTCTGTAAACCCAGTGGGCTATCTTTTAAGTGGAAAGAAGCGATATACACCCACACGAAATATGCATTCACACTACGCTGTAACACACTTTTAAATGTCATCTTATGAAACCTGCATCATCACATTTATACAATGGCTACAACAATATGCAGAATTCTGTCTTAAAAGCCACAGCTCTATGAATATAGCTATAGATTTTCTTTTCTACATTTCGAGCAAGAAGTAGGAAGCTTTACCAAACATGTTGTCGTTGTTTTTCTCAAGATGATGGGTTGTAAATTTATTGACTAATAAATGACAGATAGTCTTGAGAATTAGATTAGGTTTAATTGTATTAGTCTTGCCTGGTACTGAGGCTGTCTCCATGATGAGGGTGGTGACATTTTGCAGTGCAGGTGTCTGTGAAGTAGAGATTTTGCTGTGCTCTGTGGGGTCTCTGGTTGATTGTGATGGAGGAGGAATCGTAGTTGTGATCTCAGGGTTTGGAGAAGGCGGCAAGGAGCTGCTTCGATATGCTGAACTGGGTCGTGATTCCAAAATGATAATTTTTGAAGTCACATGAACATTAGGAATGACTTCAGTAGGATTGCTGTTGGATCTTAAGTCTGGGGGTGCATCTGACGTCTGACCTTGGGTGGAAAAGTGAATGTCAGCCTTAAAGAATAACTACATTCAAAGTTATAAATTCATAAGTAGGTCAATAAAACTTCTTAGTAAGAAACAGGCTTTTTATGAACACTGCAAGTAAACGTGCATGTTTTTAAAGTAAAAACTGGAATAAAAATAGGTTTATTTGATTTTGTGGAGGCAACATGAAGAATGTGTTCTCATATTAAATAAGTTATGTGGTTGTTCCAGCCCGGATCTGGACAGTCTAGTAATGGTCACAAAGTGAATCCTCAGAACAAAGCGCTTGTGACCTTTATGTGTCAAGGGGCAGAGGAACAAACAAACCACATCAATTAAGATCTTGCCCTGAAATCCTGTGAATGCACAGGCCTTTGAAGACACAAAACAATGAAACTAACTAAGAAATATACTGTCCTCTTTTTGCATAGCAAGAACATGAATGATACAATTAACACCAAGAACAATGCCTCACTTTCATCATCTAATCTGCACTTTCAAATGGAAATAAAACATTAGGAGGAGGTAAATTTAAAATAAACAATTATTTATATAACAAAAAATGCTATAATAAACATTTTCCCAACCTGTTATTTTTTTCTTCCTTTAATGTGTGGTTACAATAGTACTACATTTGCCTCATTACTTAAACAAATTATGCCTTAAATATTTATTAATAATAACATTAGAATATTAAAAAAACACAAAAAACTAGAAAATCGGTAGTTAAAACAAAGGATAGACAGACAGATAGATACATAGAATGATAGACAGATCATAAGTATGTGAATAAAGGAGACATGCTCACCTTTTATAACAGAAAAGTGAAGAAGCATCGCGGTCCATATAATAAAACCCCATTCCGTCTTCATGGTAAATAAAAGGACTCAGAGCGAGCACGCGCTGTAGATTGGCTCGCGCTTGATTCCCGAGATGATCTTTCCGTTACGTTAGATGACAGCGGACATCATCAGCGCTAAAAATATCTCGAGACATACGGGGTGTGGTTGACTGCTCTGAGACGTAAGCACTACAGCATAGTGAAAATGGCAGCTTGTTTATATATATAGAGCGATAGTTGTTGGGTCGTGTGGAGCCGACCGTGATCAATCGTTTTTGTATGTTTCTGGGTCATTACAGTCGCTTATGATAGAGTGACGTTCACAGATCCGTCAGCTGTTGGTGTGTGCGAATTCATTCGGCGCTGCGCAAACGGCGTATGAAATTAAAGTATCGCGAGACACGGATGTTTCGAATTGGTCTCGCGATACCCTAATGTCATATGATTATCGGTCTGCGCAGCGCCGCATGAAGTCAGGCACACCTGTTATTTTGTGCTACTCACATGTATTTGGTGCGCCGTCCCGTTAGATCTGACCCTTGCACACACACAAACATACAAATGACATGAGGAAGCACTGTAAACACTCTTTTACATATTCTGATTGTTATAGAACACACGAGGAGGAATAAACGGGAACTTATGAGGACTGACTATGGAGTCAGTAAGTGCAGAGGAGTTTACTGTGGAGGCAGTCGAAAGGGTGAGTAATATAATAAATGATCGTAATAACTGTTGGTGTATTACGACAATTGTTGACAATTGTTTAACCTTTACCCACATGTAGAAATACTGTAGTATTCTGTAGCATTTACTATCCCTTACGAAAATTAACTATGGTTTTACTACAGTATAAAAACATTACTGTAGTAAAACCATGGTTACCACAAATAAACATGGCATTGACAACCATGTTTTTCAAAAAACATTGTTAAACCGTGGTTACTGTAGTAAAACGGGTTTGCTAATAGTAATACACCAAAAACTTTGGCTACTGAACTTTTACCACAAAAAAATACATGGTTTATATTCGTAAGGGATAATATAAACTGTACTAAAAACCCTAGTAACCATACCATAGTAAACATGAAAGTATACCACAGTTTTTTTCAATTAAATGTACTATTAATTCTTCAGAATGCTATAGTAAAAATATTATATTTACTACAGTTTAAACAAAATATAGTAAATAGTATAGTACACTATGATATGTTTCATGTGGGTTATTATTTAATTTTTTTTTATTTTGTAAATCTTAATACAATTTTTTTACCAACTTTATAAGTTATTTAGTTACCATTTCACATCCCTTAATATTAATTAATACCATGTATTATATGTTTTTTTATAATTTCTTTTCTCTTTTGTTTTTCTATGCTGTTTTTACATCTCTAATGTTTGTTCTAAAATGTATTTTCTGCATACATTTCCAACAATGTAAAACTAATATATGGATAATGTTTATTTATCCAAATTGTTTTTCTATTCTTTTCTAAAAAGTGACATTGAAGAATTATTTTTTAACACCTAAGTTAAAAGAAATGTTTTAGCATTTTGTTTTGCTGCTGCGATTTGGGTCAAGCTAATTCAATAGAAGTAAATTTAATCAGTTTAAGTCTGGATTGATGGTAAACATTGGCCTATACTGCTGTCTCTCTAACAGTCTTTCTCCATCTTCCCATAATTCCACTCACAGAGCCCTGATTCACAGATTCTAGGTGTTAGTCGGCTTGTGAAGACAATATAAAAGCTGTTGAAAGTGAAAAGTAACTTGATAACCTCAGTAAGCCATGGTGTTCTAATAATAACCATCAGCATGTGGGTCTGGTAGCTGGGTTATTTTATGCCTCACCCATTGTGTGTTTTATCTATGCATTTAGTGAACAGCCACTAATGTAATCTATGCATTTAATGCTGTTATTTTTAGTATAGACTAAGGTATGTGCATATTGCTACAGTATAAAGAGAATAAACTTTGATCTTCCTGATGGTATCTAGGCTCTTCAGCAGCTCTATTATGACCCTAATATGAGCCAGAAGAATGTGGCCCAGAAGTGGCTGACACAGGCCCAGGCATCACCACAAGCATGGCACTTCTGCTGGGCTTTACTCCTCCCAGACAAGGTAATGAGCACAGTGTCCCATAAAGTATGTGGGCACTCAAGCCAAGTTTGTTCTGGACATTAGTTGTTTTTCAAATGACAACAAATTAAAATCTTTATTTTAGGTTCCTGAGATACAGTTCTTTGGAGCCAGCACATTACATGTTAAAATCTCCCGATATTGGTCTGACCTACCAGCTGGCCACCTGGACTCCCTCCGCTCGCAGCTCATTGCCCAGGTTGGCCAGTTCGCCTCAGGGCCCAAGCTGGTGCTTACCAGACTCTGTGTTGCTCTGGCCTCCTTGGTCCTCCATATTTTACCAGAAAAGTGGCCAACTGCAATCCCAGATCTGCTATGTGCCTTCCAAACAGGAGAGGGTGTGACAGAGGCCGACGGTCAAACCCGATGCCTCGCTCTTCTAGAAGTCCTCGCTGTTCTGCCCGAGGAGCTTCAAACCACCCGTATAACAGCCTCTCGCCGTTCCCAGCTGAGAGGCGCCCTTGGAGGGGAATGGAGCTTGGTCTGTCCCCTACTTCAGCAGCTAATACAGAGGGTGGACGCACCTGGTCAGGTTAAAGAGCGGGTGCTGAGGTGCGTGTCTTCTTGGCTCACTTTGGACATTGCTTTAAAAGACAGCAAGGGACTTTTGCAGAGTTGCTTTACCTTGCTGAAAGAGTCTGAGCTCTTTGACACGGCTGTGGAGACCATCGTCAGCATCATCTCACAGCCTGATTGTCAGAGGTGAGTTACATAGCAGCTCATTACACACAATGATGTAATCATCAGGTCTCTGACAGTCTGAGGCCATAAGTTCAAGGCCCACTTGAATGGTGTAGTGTAATATAATCATGTTTACATCTGATTATAAGGTACATATTCATGCATTTGGCAGACACTTTTATCCAAAGTGACTTACAGTGCAGTAAAGGACTTTCTCATTACTATTTGACTCTCCTGGGAATCTAAACCTAACATTATGCTCTACCAACTGTGTTGGTACACCAGATAAGAAACTTTCAATGCCTTATAGCTCATCCTGGTACACTGACTGAGGTGTGTACGTGTACATATCAAGGTTTGCAGACAGTCTGTTAAAGATGGTGCCGCAGGTGCTTGCTCTTCAGGAGCAGCTAAAGAAAGCTGTGCAGGATGGAGACATGGAGACCTCATATGGAATCTGTCGCATTGCTGTCGCTTTGGGAGAGACTCACTGCAGGTTAGACATTTTGACTTATATATGTCATTAATCTCTCATTAATAACCGCCTTTTCTGACTTTCGGTAAGATGGCCTGAGTCTGCGAGCGGGCTAATACATCATTAAACTGCCCAGGGCCTTAAATATTTGATGAAACCATTTTAATTTCCGTTTCAAATCCTCAGAACTCTTCTGGAGCAGGTGGATCACTGGCAGTGTTTTCAGGCTTTGGTGAACATGATTCTGTCCTGTACCGGGATACCTGGACACTACCCCGTAGATGAAACGTCCAGCACTCTTACACTAACATTCTGGTACACGCTACAGGTGAGAAAAATCCTGTCAGGGATAACTTAACTTCGGTCTGATGTTCATGCATTCATATTTTTATATTCAAAGTGATTACTAGACATATTTTATCAGTATGTGAAGTGAACCCTTGAACTGAAAGGGACACTTCACTTTTTTGGAAAATATGCTAATTTTCCAGCTCCCCTAGAGTTAAACACTTGATTTTTTTACCATTTTGGAATCCATTCAGCCGATCTCCGGGTCTGGCGGTGCCACTTTTAGCATAGCTTAGCATAATCCATTGAATCTGATTAGACCATTAGCATCGCGCAAAAAAATAACCAAAGAGTTTCGATATTTTATCTATTTAACACTTGACTCTTCTGCAGTTACTAAGACCGACGGAAAATTAAAAGTTGCGATTTTCTAGGCAGATATGGCTAGGAACTATACTCTCATTGTGGCGTAATAGTCACTTTGCTGCCGTAACATGGCTGCAGCAGGCGTAGTGATATTACGCACTATCCGAAAATAGTCCACTGCTATTGAAAGTTACTAAAGGGACTATTTTTGGCAAAGTCCTTGACTTTTACGCCAGGATGAGATTATAGTTTATAGCCATATAGGCCTACAAAATAGCAACTTTAATTTTCCGTTGGTCTTAGTACACGATGTAACTACAGAAGAGTCAAGTTTTAAATAGGAAAAATAACAAAACTCTTTGCTATGCTAATGGTCTAATCAGATTCTATGGATTATGCTAAGCTATGCTAAAAGTTGTACCACCAGACCCGGAGATCAGCTGAATGGATTCCAAAACGGTAAAAATCAAATGTTTAACTCTAGGGGAGCTGGAAAATTAGCATATTTTCAAAAAAAGTGCAATGTCCCTTTAAGCTTTGCAAGCACAGTACTCTACCTGTTGAGCTACAGGAACATTTTATTCCCTAATTACATTGGCCTAATGGAAACAGATGTGGAGTTTTGTGTATGCTGCATTATATTTGTTGGTGTCTTGTTTGCTTTGTATTTCAGGATGATATTACATCCTTAGATGCTGAGAGGCAGACTCTCTATATGCAGATCTACAGACCTGTGTACTTCCAGCTAGTAGATGTTCTTCTGCGGAAGGCTTGTTTTCCTAAAGATGAGGACTACGTCACATGGTCTGCAGATGACAAGGAGCAGTTCAGGACCTACAGGTTAATTGAAGTGCAAATGATGAGAGAGTTTTGTAGGTCGTTGCCAGGTTGTAGTGGGTGGTTGCTTACTGGCCCAGGTTAAACAAGCCCAACCCCTTTGTTGATCTGCATGATATTTTGATCCCTTGATATTGCTTTTATTGTAAGACTTATATTTGGTGAAAAATAACAGGCAACCTCTCAGATCATTCCCATTCAGTCTTATTCAATATTCATTTGTTGTGTAATATGTTTAAAATCGATTTCAGGGTTGACATCTCAGATACTCTGATGTATGTTTATGAGCTTTTGGGCCCAGAGCTCCTCAGAAACCTGTATGATAAGTTAGGTGCTCTGCTGACGGATACAGCACATCCATCCCAATGGCAGGTCAGTCCTAATGTTACCCTCTCTCTCTTCTTTAAATTAATACATAATGTAATAATATATATATAATGAATAATATATCTATGGCATGTCTCTCTCACTGTCATGGAGGATATAGAGGCTCTGCTGTTTGGCTTTCAGTCTATTGCTGAGACAGTAGATGTGAATTACTCAGACGTCATTCCAGGACTGATCGGTCTGATTCCATTAATAAGAGGCAACAGTATTCAGCTGGCTGAGACCATCATGTTCACCATAGGTACCATACGATCGTTAAAGAATGTGAACTAATAAATACATTGTTTATAGGGGTATTTCTTTATGTAAAAACATTTTTTCTTTTTTTGTTGTCTACTAGGTTCTTTGGCTGAGTGGTTGGCTGATCATTCAATCATGTTGTCGAGCATTTTACCTGTGGTTTTACACTCTCTGCCCAACCCTGATCTATCAGTGTCTTGTGTCTCAGCTCTAAAGAAAATCTGCAGGGAGTGTCGACATGACCTGCGTCCTCATGCTGGTGACATCTTGACTGTCTCACAGGTACATTTTGTAAAATTAATAGTTACGCAGCTACAGTATAGCAGACAATGTGGCTGACTATAGTGTTTTTTTTTTTATTTCAGGCAGTGCTTGCCAAAGACATCCATAAAGTAAGTGGGTTTGGATACAGGGGTCCTTGAAATCCTTGAAAGTTTGTTAATCTGGGGGGGGGATTCAAGGCTCTGGGAAGTTTTTGAAAATATACATGCATAGATACAGGTCATTGAAAGAGTTTGAATCTATTTTATGCAAGAAGTTTTATGGGAAAAAATTGATATTATTCCCTGTGTAGTATAGGATAATATCATAAAAATTCTAGACTTTTTAAGCACACGTGCCAAACTGTTCGCTTTAAATGCTTATATCCTTTGTATGCGAATGTTGATTCATACCAAAATGCTTCTTTGCATAGTTGTGTTTGACACATGAAAACGTCTCAGGTTACGTATGTAACTGTTGTTCTCTAAAACGGGAACGAAATGCTGCGTCTCCCTTGCTATACTTCCTGCATCCCTGTAATGCCGTCTTTGGCAATATTTCAGATAGCAATATACTTCCTGGCTCCCCGTCACCCTTTCTTTGTCGTTAATCCTCACCATTGGTTGAATTTGATATACACATATATCAACGCCTGGAGGCGTCCCCAAAGTGTCACCGCAGTGACGCAGTGCAAGTTCCCTTTAACAATGTATTTTAAAAGGTAACACAATGTAACCTTGCTCTCACTTGAAATGTGTCCCCACATTTGGTCCTTGAATTTGAGGGTATTGGACAATATACCATTTGTATATTTAATATTGATTATGAATACACACACAAATACCTAAAACATTTATATATTGTATATTGTTGGATGTTGGATTTTTATCTACAGAGCCCTCAGTGTATGTGGTTGATGCAAGGGTTGGGTTACCTGCTGTCATGCCTGTCCAGTGAAGAGATTCCAGGAAAGCTTCTCGCTCTGGTCACACCTCACATCCAACAGCTGGAAAAACTTGCCAGTGAGCCGGTAAATAGACAGTTTTTTTTTTCAACATTTCCACTTTTGCATTTCACAAAACAAAAGTGATACAGGTAACAACGTAATTACAACAGAAGCTTTAAACATATCATGAAAATCTGACTTTTTCCATGTTTAAGTGCTATAATTGGGACCCCAGTGCTTCTATCAACCTAGAAAATGTAAAAAAGGTCAACCAAGTAACTTAGTTTTGGTAAACCATTCTCTGCAAGCATGTGAAAAAATAGGTAATTGAAATTCGGCTCCCCTTGTGATGTTAGAAGGGGATAATACTAATCCTTAATATGCACTATCCAACCACAACACTGCCATTTAGTGCAAAGATCAGTTCATTTGCATTTTTAGGGACACACCAAAAACAGCACATTTTTGCTCACACCTAAATAGTGGCAATTTTAACATGTTATAATAAATTGTCTGTGGGTATTGTGAGCTTAAACTTCACATATGTACTCTGGGGACACCAAATCAATTCTTGTGAAATGTCCCCTTTCTTTTTTATTTGTGACCCTGCTTGTGAAATCTCATCACCTAATTTTGAGAGATTCGGAGCATCAAAGTTTGATTTTATTCATTGATTTCACATTGATTTAAATATTTGACATGATTTATTTGATCAATATCAAGGTCATATTTTACAGAATGTATTTTTTTTATAGAAAACGGAAAAAGTAAAAAATTATGTTACTGAGTTGGGTTTTCACAGGCTGGTTCCCATATCTTGTTCAACAAGAACTTACTGTAACATTTTAGAAAGTTGAAACACAATATTTCTAATCTTTTTTTCTGTTCACTGTCTCTCTGATTTAGCCCAGCTCTAGTAACAAGTGTCCTATTGTTCACATCCTTGGCCTGCTGTCCAGTCTCTTCTCCACATTTGACATAAATGAGCAAAATGAAACATTGGACGTCATGAGAACTAGCCAGATACAGCCACGTGACAACCCGGTATGATGATCTGTGGCATGAATTCAAATAAATAGCTACTGCTCATTTGCGACTATATTTAAATTGAACAGATTGTGATACTTTGGTATCTCTCAGGTGGTGCTTGTTCTTCAGCAGA
The DNA here is from genome assembly GCF_030506205.2 of Paramisgurnus dabryanus. Lineage (NCBI taxonomy): Eukaryota > Metazoa > Chordata > Actinopteri > Cypriniformes > Cobitidae > Paramisgurnus > Paramisgurnus dabryanus. The sequence goes on along the minus strand of NC_133342.1, from coordinate 17,388,849 downwards.
CTTTTCCTTTGATCCAAATCATTGTCAGCAAGTGGCTTAATGAAGCCGAGGTGGTAGAGGTCAGTGTTTGTATAAGCTATATATGTACTGTATACTGTGTGTGTATATGAGATTTACTTCTTCTCTTGCTTCAACTCAGGCAGTGTGTGCTGTCTTTGAAAAATCCCTGAAGACCCTCATACATGACTTCTCACCCCTGGTGGCACAGCTATGTGAGCTCATTGGTCAGCTGTTCAGTGCCAACCCACAGTCCTCTGCTTTGGACCTCACACGACAGGTAAGATGATAAGTCGTCTGTATCTACAATACATTTCCAAATATTATTGTGTTCAAAATATGTTGTGTATGCTTCTCATTTTCCCTCTAGTTAGTTCACACATTCGTCTGTGAGAAGGATTTCTTTTCTCCAATCATTGCTCTGTTGGAGCTCATCACCAACATTACAATGTCTATTTTTCAGCTTGGTAAGAGATTAAAATAATTCTTACATTTTTACAGTCTTGTTATGAAGGCAATATCCACAAATATTTTTTTATCTTCATCATCATCCATTAATTTGTACAATTACTATATATTTATGCATCAATTTATATAAAATATAATTGTGAATGTTGTCATAGGTTCAAGGGATCATCCAGATGTGGTGGAGTCATTTATGCAGCTACACACTCAGGTCTGTGCTCATTTTCAGTTGCAATTTGTTGCATTTATTGCAAAAACATTTCCTCTCCTTGCAACACCATCTGCATATATTTACCCAAATTTAAACTTACTGTATATGGCAACTGTTACAATAGTAGTAGCTATATAATACAAACAAAAAACTTTGAACAAAAAAAGGACAGGGTTTAGATAATTCCAGGACTATGCCTAGTTATATTAAGTCATTTTTACAAGTAAATTTGGTGTGCATTCCGAGAAAAACAAACAGTGGCATTGATTTTTGTTAAAATAGTACAAGGTGTTTTTAAATTATGTTTTAAATTGCATTTTAGCCTGGGACTAGTACAGTAACAGTTTTTACTGTCTGAAGAAGTTTTTCATGATTCTCTGCTGTACTTTAATGATTTTATGATGCCTTTGCAGGTTTTGCGAAGAAAACCTGACCTTTATCTTACAGAAAATCTTGATATTAATGCTGTTTTCTACTGTGGTAAGCGTAACATGATACAGCAATGTTCTGAAAGATCTAGATCAGGTGCTCAAACTTTTTCCTACCAAGGGGCAAAAGCAAACATTATGTTAATGGATAAATAATGCAGTTTTATTTTCAAAGGTAACTGCTGAAATAATTTTGCCAATCATTTTTAAATTTAAGTATCAGAGTTTGTTGAGTTTCGTGATGCATATATACACCTAAGTATGCATGTACATTAAAAAATCACTTTCATTCCTTGCATTTAATTTCATTTTTTTTTTTTTGAAAATGTTTAATTAGAAATGTGAACATCTACATCAATCACGTTTATCATTTTTTCTTATCTCACGTTGCATGACGGGCCAAATTTAAGGTCATTGCGGGCCAGCTTTGGCCTGCGGGCCCTAGTTTGGGCACCTCTGATCTACATAGTATTGATTTATACAAATTTCAGATAAGCATAATCAGTCATATTAACACTTTTTCACTTCATAGGAATCTTGTCATTCAAATTCCCTGAGACTCCAACACTAAAGGCAACGTGTTTGCTATTTGTAAGTCTCTAAGCTGAACTGTAAATATACAAATTTAAATAATATAAATAATAAAAATGAATTTATCTTCGACTTCATTTAATGTACCAATCCAGCAATGAACTCCATTGTTTTGCTATATTTTTATTTATGTGTGACCCTATCAAAGTTATATTTTCACAGAATGTTCCTTATATTATGTAGGATGATATTACAAAAAACAGTACATTACAAAAATGACTTTTGTGGTGTTTCACAGCCAGGGTCACATATCTTGATGTTTTTCAGACAGAGTTGGTCTCTCACTGTGAGGATATCCCAGCTGTGAGGAAGGTGCTAGAAGAGGATGGAAAGCTGCTCCTTCAAACCTTACTGGAGGTCAGACCCTATTACTCACATATGTCTGTTAATTAATATAAACCCATAAAATGTAGAAATGATGTACAAAATAAAGGAATCACTTGTGTATTTTAACACAGATCTTTTGGGTTAAAAATGATTTATCATGCAGTCCAATTGATGGAACAGAAAAGTCAATGCAAATTAGATCTACCTGCATCAGAATTGATTAAAATATCTTTTTCAATTAATTTACATAATTCACTCCATTTTGCAACCCTAAGAAGAAAACACAAAGATAAACATAACTAACGTATTTATAATAAAGCAATAAGCGCCAAGAAGCAGTGGGTTACAGCACATTTTATAACAGATAATAATAGCGTTTATAATAGCAGATTGGGTTAATACTCCTCCTTAGGTAAGCGATTTTCAAATAAACAAACAATGTTTATTGACATTTCTCTGGATATCATCATTAATTGTGGAATTGTTGAAAAGTTAATATATGATTAAAGAATGTGGTGTTTATTTTCATTATTCAGTACGTCGGGTATTTTATAACAGCTCAGAATGCATTGCAACCAATTAGAATGAAGAACCAGAACTGCCCATTATAATAGATATTTTATTCTCAAATGCAGGGTGCTGGGGGTGAGTCTCCACGGAGTCTGATCGAGGACTATGCGGAGGTCTTATTCTCAATGAGCTGTAATTGTCCCGGCGTGCTCTCTCTGTGGCTCAGAGAGGTTCTTCTCCTTCCCGGCTTTCCAAGCTCACACCTCACCGTTGAGCACAAAGAGCGGTTCTGTCAGCAGATCCTCAGGTAGAGCCTTGAGATTATACCTGTGTGGAGGCTAGGCAGAAAATAGAGAGATTGCCAACCGAATATTTTGCACATTATGAACACTTTACATCTGTTTTTATTCATCCATTCACACAGGGAACAAGTGAACAAGCATCAGGTGAAGGACATTGTGAAGGAGTTCGCTCTATCAAGTCGGGGACTACAGGGCACAGAGTATGCAGCAGATTACTGAAGATCCAGCTGACCTTGCATTTAGTATTGTATTAATATTTTTAAAATACATTTACCTTCTAACAAGACTGCACTATTTTGAATAGAATAAAGACATATTGAGAACACATTATAGTGAATAATTGAAATCGTTGGGTTGGATTTTATATGTGACCCTTGTGAAATTCAGGCTAAATTCTCATAATCTAATTATATGGGATTAGGTGAATCAAAGTTTGATTTCAGTCTTTGATATGGTCTTACTGAGTCACTATTATAGATACCAAGGTTATATTTTCACAGAATGTTTTTTACTTTATGTGGAAAATATTAAATCACAAAAAATCTGAATAACGTAATTCAAATACCAGAGCACATCTGACATATTTTTACTTTATGTCTATATACATTAGTGTCGTATTAAAAATGTGAGAGTCTGCAGAAAAGGTCTTTATTTTACATTGACTCTTATGAGAGTGTAGTCATATCTGCCTAGAAAATCGCAACTTTAATTTTCCGTCAGTTTAAGTACACGATGTAACTACAGAAAAGTCAATTAGGAAAAATATCGAAACTCTTTTGTTATTTTTTTTTGCGCGATGCTAATGGTCTAATCAGATTCAATGGATTGTGCTAAGCTATGCTAAAAGTGCTAGCGCCAGATCAGCTGAATGGATTCCAAAATGGTGAGAATCAAATGTTTAACTCTAGGGGAGCTGGAAAATGAGCAGATTTTCAAAAAAAGTGAAATGTCCCTTTAAAAACTCTACTACATCGGTAATAAATAAATGAATCTGAATGATCATCCCCTCAAAATATTCACATAAAAATGACAATAACTACTGCTTAAATGTATTTATTTCTCACAGACAACATGATCTGTTTCGATACACGCATATAAAATATTTTCATAAGTCATTTCTGTATAACCACATGACTGAGAGTCATGATAATGACAATATAGGTCATATAGGTTTATTTCTCTATTAATACTTCTACTTATACAACAGCACATCTGTTTGAACATCCACAATGTACAAAAATAAAAAAAACATAAACAATGAGCCCTTACTCATTGGGTATACAGATTTAATGAGAGACCGGGGGTAAAAAGAAATCAGCTCAGTAAAAACCGTGAGAGTCGAGCGAGTTCAGGGCTTTCATTTCATTCGCGTGATTGGATGGATTTCTCTTCAGCTGCACATTATCGTATCCTGGTGAAGAGGTTCAACACTGATTTGGATTCCTGCAGACAAAAAACGAGTTGTGAACAGAAGGTAAAAAAAGGTTGGTTGACACCGGTGATCTTACAGAACCTTACAGAAGTGTAGTTCATCACATTAACTATGAATATCTCATGAATGTTTGACGATTGAATATCTAGAAACTGTCCAGAAGTACATCTATTATTTTTAAAAGGGACAATTCACAGTCCTTTGTGTAGATGGTACACTAAAGATTTGCATGTCAGTGTTTTGTAACCATCTGAATGGGGTCTATCTTCAGACATCTGACTATGCCACTGCTTAAAGGGATAGTTCACCCAAAAATGAAAATTCTGTCAACATTTACTCACTCTCATGTTGTTACAAACCTGTATACATTTCTTTCTTCTGATAAACACGAAGGAAAATATTTTTGAGGAAAATTTAACACAAAACCAATCATGAGCCCCATTCACTTCCATAGTAGGAAAAAAGAATACCAAGGAAGTGAATGGGGCTCATGAATGGTTTGTAACAACATGAGAGTAAATGATGACAGAATTTTCATTTTTGGGTGAACTATCTCTTTAAACACAAAAGCCACATTCCTGACAAGCTGTAAGTACAAAGAGCCTAACCTTGGTGCAGCGTGTTTTACTAAAGACATTCCAAAACCTCAACGTCTCATCTCCTGCTCCTGTTACGATGGCTTCCCCATCTGGAGACACCGCCTGGATAGAACCAAACACATCTTCACATCTTGGATTCGTTGCAAGCAAATACATTTTAGCATTTGATTTAAGCACTGGCATCATCAATATACACGGCTCACCAAGTACAGCACTCGGTACGAATGTCCTGTAAGCTTAGCCACCTGGGTGAGCGAAGGGTATTTCCACACCAGGATTTGGTTCTGGGAGTAGCCGTGTGTGCTGACCTAGTGGACGTCAAACACAATCAGACGCGCGTTTTGACAGCGGGATTGCATGCGTGTAGGTGTGGGTGATCGTCCTCACCAGTTCGTTGGCGTGTTTGGACCAGGCAAGGTTGCAGACCTGCGAGCCGGTGTCTGTACTCTGTAATGCCTGGCCAGTAAGAGTGTTCCAGAAGCGAAGGCAGCGGTCGGCCGTTCCTCCTCCGGAGGCCAGCAGACCGTGCTGGTGAGGAGACCAGGCGATGGCCTTCACTGCCGCCAGGTGATCGCTGTACTGCTGCACGGGTAGCAGGCTGGAGCTGTTCCACACCAGCAACTGCAAAGCAGAAAGGAAAAAAGTTGGGTTTTTTGTATTATCTTAACACTTAGAAGAATTAAAGCAAGTGAAATCTATTAGATTAAGAGACAGGGTGCTAGATAACTAGCTATATAATTCAATAAAAGAGAGTAACGAAGGGGTCATGAAGAGTTTGTTTATTTGCTTCTGCTAATCAGATGACCACATTCTCATTCATTACTAACCTTGTTATCGTTTCCTCCAGAGGCGAGGTGCTGGTGGTCAGGTGACCACTTCAGGCCACACACTTCCTGCCTGTGGCCCTGAAGGCGTCTTTCCACAGGAGGCGGCGTTCTCACATCCCTCTGCAGAATCACTCTGTCTCGGCTACCCGAAGAAAGCTGCTCTCCGTTCCAGGCAAGTGCTCCTAAGGAGAAACGGTTCAGATGGAAAAAAACATTGCGAGTTAATGATGCTTAGATCAGAGTCTCTTAAAAACGAAAAAGTGATCAATGCAAGGTCAGGTTTTACTTAGACACAAAGTAAGTGTTTTGCGACACAGACCTACACGTGCTGAATGTCCCTCCAGGCTGGTCAACTTCCTCCCTCCGGCTGCATCCCAAATCTGCACAAATCCCTTATGGGTCCCTACAGCGACCAAACTTCCCTAAGAGAAAGAGAAATTCTAGATTTTTACACTATCTAGTTAGATATGGCTTTAGTCCTTCCATCAGTACAGTCTTTGGTGATATATTGAGCAAAAAGTCTCATCGCTTAAAGGGACACGCCACTTTTTTTGGAAAATATGCTCATTTTCCAGCTCCCCTAGAGTTAAACATTTGATTCTTACTGTTTTGGAATCCATTCAGCTGATCTCCGGGTCTGGCGTTACCACTTTTAGCATAGCTTAGCATAATTCATTGAATCTGATTAGACCATTAGCATCGAGCTAAAAAATAACCAAAGAGTTTCGATATTTTTCCTATTTAAAACTTGACTCTTCTGTAGTTACATCGTGTACTAAGACCAACACAAAATGAAAAGTTCAGACTTTCTAGGCAGATATGGCTAGGAACTATACTCTCATTCTGGTGTAATAATCAAGAACTTTGCTGCTGTAACATGGCTGCAGGAGACGCAGTGATATTACGCAGCGCCCGAAAATAGTCCCCTGCTATTGAAAGTAATCATAGGGGACTATTTTCAAGCAGTACATAATATCACTACACCTGCTGCAGCCATATTACAGCAGCAAAGTCCTTGATTATTACGCCAGAATGAGAGTATAGTTCCTAGCCATATCTGCCTAGAAAATCGCAACTTTTAATTTTCTGTCGGTCTTAGTACACGATGTAACTACAGAAGAGTCAAGTTTTAAATAGGAAAAATATCAAAACTCTTTGGTTATTTTTTAGCATGATGCTAATGGTCTAATCAGTTCAATGGATTGTGCTAAGCTATGCTAAAAGTGGTAGCGCCAGACCCGTAGATCAGCTGAATGGATTCCAAAACGGTAAAAATTAAATGTTTAACTCTAGGGGAGCTGGAAAATGAGAATATTTTCAAAAAAAGTGGAGTGTCCCTTAAAGTATGAAAAAAGCAATAGCACCCTAAATGTCCATAGGGTTTATTTTTCAAATACCTTACCGCAAAAATATTTACTCTGAACAAGTTTAAACATAAAAGTATTTGAGGCAGAACACTCTTTACATTTTTATATATACTAGGTTGAATTCATACTCACTCTTTCATTCCAACACACTGACGTCACAGAGTCTCCGTCCACTGATAAATCACACAACCTTGTCACCTGTGAAGAACAAAGTAGAAAAATGCATTAATGACATAAAATTCCAAATTTCAGTGTTCTGTTTTGATAAATACTGCTATACCTGACTGGTGCAGGCACTCCACAGGTAAACACAGGCACCCAAACCAACACTCAAGAGATTTCCAGCCGACCAATCCACCTGATCACAAAACATTGCTATTGTTAACAATAGGGTTGCATAACGATTAATTGCGATTAATCTATTGCAGAATAAAAGTTCAGAATCATATATGTGTGTGTACTGTGTATAATAACTTTGTATAAATAAATACACACACATGCATGTATATATTTAAGAAATGTTTACATGTGTATATATACATTTGTATATTTATGTATAATTTATATTATATATAAATACTTAATAAATAAATGTATATATATTTTTCTTAAAATTATACATGCATGTGTGCATTTTTATATATACAGATTTATTATAAACAGTTCACACACATATATGATGTAAACAAAAACTTTTATTCTGCAATAGATTAATCGCGATTAATCGTTATGCAACCCTAGTTAGCAATCAAATTACATTAAAAACAAACAATTTTGTACTAAAGATAAATTAAATTCTAAACACATACATGAGTGAATATAAAATGCGGGTACAGTGGCCCCAAAAGCTTTTGGGTAATTTCATCTTAAAATGTATAAATTGCATTAGACAATGAAATATCGAACACGGTGGAATTTGCTAACAAATGATGCTAGACCTTCTCTAAAAAAAAAAAAATAACTGGTTGTATTTTAAAATGATACAAGTGGTTCTTAAGTGATTTTTTACATTTAATATTTAGAAATGTCATAAAAACAGAATTGCTTTTCTATAGGTTTTCTGTACGAATGTACTCCTATTTGGACCCATTACAGTTGCACATTCATCAACAGTATAACATACAGTACCATAAATTAAGTGACATTACTATTGGGACAAGGAAGCACCTTTAAAAAAAGAATAAGGCCTATAAAATATTGATATGTGGAAAAATGCAAATGGAGTGTACCAGATTGAGGTAGAAGTCATCCTGCAACTCGGGTGCATCAAGAACTTTAAATGGGATCTTGGAAATCTTGCGTGCCGGCTTTCGAGGTGAACGCAAAAGTTTGTGACTGCAGGCATAAACCCCATACACTTAGTTTAACAGGTAAAAATCATATGAAATTCATTATTTCATGGTCACACAGTACTGTATATACAGTTGTGGACAAAAATATTGGCACCCTTGCTAAATAATAAGAAAGCTGGGTAAATAAATCAATAATGTTTTTCCTTTTGAGCTTCTTTGAGCACACCAGAACTTTGGGTTTAACCACTGCGATAAATGAATAAAGAGCTTTGTGTTAATTAATATGTATTCCCCTGTAAAACAGGAAGTATGGGAATATACTGCAGAGATTTTTTACTCATAAAAATATCCAGGGGTGCCAAAAATTGTGTGTATTAGAGAAAAACATTTATTTAATAAAGTAATGAATAATAGTACTTAAATAAAACATTGGATTTTTTTAAAGTAAAGCTTAAAAGGAGAACCGCTGTAGATTTATTTATTTATTTATTTTCACAGCTTTCCTTGCTCATATTTACTAAGGGTGCCAATATTTTTGTCCACAACTGCATGTGTGATTTCAGTTACTATTAACAAAAACATAAAAAATGAGATTTTAGAAAGACCACATATCTTAAAAACTATATACTGTCATCAGCTTTGTGACATTTTTTAATTTTGTGCAGGATATGTACCTTTTGTTACTAAGAGGAGAGAGGGAATAAGGGGAGATTTCGTTGTCAAAAGGCACTCTCTTTGTGTGGATGGTGTACTAAAAGTGAAAGAGACAGATGCTATTGATAAAACACAAAGACATTAAACAAAGAGTATTTTTATCATATAATATTACTTTTTTTTATAACAAACTGCATGTGTGTGTTGTTTCTAATGATCTCACTCAAATGTCAAATGATCCCTACTGAAAATAATCCCTAACTTATACTGTAACATTTGCACATTCGGAAAAATATATTTTATTGTACTCACATGCTTGCTTCAGATTTCTTGATATTTTTTTTATTGTTTTCCAGTAAATTATACAGTAAAATCATGCCAAAAAATAGAATTCTGTCTGTTATAGTTTTTTTAAAAGCTAGGTGGTGCTAGTGCATTACTTTTAGTAAGCTTTTAGCCATCAATCATAAATATATTTAGCTTGTCTCTGTGTTTATTTGTCTTTTTTGCTATTGTAATACATTAACTAACAAGTGTACTGGGAGCAGTACATCCATGTTCATGAATGGATTACACATTTGAGTGTTTATTATAGTTTGTGCGTTGAATTGTGCTCACCCTGAAGAGGCTGTGTGTGTCCTGTGACAGTATGGTATGTCTACGGTCATCTGTATGAGGGTCAGGCACAGTTTCAATACCTGCTCCCAACAACTCATTCCTCAACAGAGCAGCATATGCCACAGCATCTGTAAAAACATATATATATGATCATAAATGTAACATGAAAAAATCAAGCTTGCTATTATCCTATTTATTATTATGGTGCCAAGACAACCTTGCAAATAGCTAAACCCAATTAAGTTTTATTGTAAAAACCACCAGCAGTTGTACAGTACAAACAAATGCAGACCTGAGATCCAAACCTCACCTTTTCCCGTATCTGTACCAGCCTCCTTTGACCTCTGATTCTGATTAGGTGACCAACAGTTCTCCTAACAAAATAAAAAAAAACATAAATAAATCTGAATCTAAGTTTACAGTGCTTTAATGCAATTTTTTGTAAGCTATTCAGATAAATGGTGGCTTACGTTGGCATAGTGGAAGTTTATGCTCCAGTTGCTCCCGGCACGCGTGGGAATGAATCTGTCTCCTGATTTGACAGTTACAGGACTGCATGATGCATACCCTGACTGTAATAACAAAATTACAAAATGTCATGTTGAAATTAAACTACACAGATAGCAAAACATGTAACATATTTAACAATCACAACGGGAATGACAGCAATACATGCTTATTCAAAGTTATTGTTTCATTCTACAGTATATTATACATTATTATATAATATTATGTTGATTTTTAGATAATAGTTAATAATTAGATGTCTTACTCTAATTATTCAAATTGAAAAAAAATCATGCTAATATAGAGATAAGTTTTATGTTATTGACACACAAAGGGGCTTTTTAAAAAATCAACTTGTGGAGTGAAACATTTCCTCATTTCTACATGGTATTAACCATTTCAATATCAAACACTGTTTTCAAATAAACACACATCTCATGCATACCTTGGGCGGGTGGCCCTCTGGGATGTTTTGATGGTTGATCTGCCTTAACAGGCGTCTTTCATAGTCCTGGTCCATTTCCACTATAACCTACAGTACAGACGGCTCTCTCTACCTAAGTCTCCGGCCGGGGGTCCTCCTACGTCTCCCATCCCTATAGAAAAAATATGTATCTATAAGTGGATAAAACTATACACCTACTGCTTTACTTACTACCTGCTCTATGACTGACAGCTGTCAGAAGTGCCCATTTGTCATTAATCAAAAGAATGCAGAAGACCAATAATAATATTGTCATATACAGTCACATGTTTTAAAAAGCTCCCGTAAAAGTTTGTGATATCTATATATATGATTTCTTCACCTTTATTGTCACGTGAACCGTATTTTGCTGGATTTTATTCGTTTAATAAACCTGATCTGCTAGACTTAGGACAATCGTAAAATCATTATAATATCAATATAAAATCACCCGTTGTTTAAACAATTCGTGAACACGAGAGTATAAATAGCGAAAACGAGAACATTACTAAAAGCAGGAGGGTCATAAACACACACATGTAATCAGTTGCCATGGCAGCTCGCTAGCAGCACTGAGCTAACGGAGGCTTTAGTATTAAAACTCACAAAAGACAAAACTATATTTCTTGACAGTTTAAAAGACACAGTAAAACTTCGACTCGTGTTAATAAAGAAAATGCATCTTACCCTTTCCAAGTGCTCAAGAAACACTCATTATACTAGCATGTATGTTTAGCTACGTGCGCGATGATCTTCGGAACATTTAGATCGTTCTTTAACGACGTTGCAACACAGTATTAAAGCTGCTTTGGCAATACGCTGTCGATTTTCAGTGTTCGGAGCTAATGATACGATAATTGAGCAGAGGGCATTAATGTTTATGTTCATGTCAAGATGGCGAGGACATCAGCTGTAAAGGGACTGGGTGTAATTTCGTTTACCACCAAAAGAGGCGCACTGTCTGCTGCGCTCTAATCACTATGACAGTAGAGCACTGACTGCCCTTTTGGCTATTATTGTTGTTATAGAATTTTAATATTATTTAAAATTATATACCACCACTGATATACTATCAGTATGTGGCTGTTTATTTATAGTCATATTGAAAGAAAAAACGTGATTTGATAAATGATGACAAGTGATACATACAGTAGTAGTAGAAATGGATAAAATACACTGCCCCTAGTTGGGGACGTGTAATATTAATAAACCCTTGATGGAGAAAAACACACTATGTTTGGGTAAAAATTTTGCATACCATAGAGGCTATTAAACAAATAAAAGATGGAAATTCTCTAAATTTTGAACTAGGAATCTGTTCCCCTTTGAACTTTACTCCATGGACTTAGTCCCCCCAATTCCAGCTCTGATACACATACTGTATATACAGTATGATATGACTTTTATTATAGAATGTCAAGAAGCACGCAGGTCCAGATTTAAAGAGCCTGGACAACATTTTGACTTGGTCCTTTCCCTAGGCTCATTTTTGGGCCTCTCTCGTCCCAAGGTGCAGGGCAGTGTTCTCGTAGTCACGTAGTGTTCTTGTTAAATATTAAAAGAGTCTCTAAAAACAATAGTTACAGCAAAGCCCTGTGAATTAAACTTATAAAAAAGAAAAAATTAAACCTGTAAGAATTTCTTTTTATTTAATCTTTTTTTTTCTAGAAAGAGTTTTTGCAGGCAGTGTGACATAATAATATTTTAAAGCAGGGCGTCAGTTTGTATTGAAAAGTGGTGGGGACAAAAGATCAGATGAAAAAACATTACAGCAGGATGGGAAAATATTGAACAACGGCGCATCGAAAATGGGCATAGTGTAGGCCGGTCAACAACACAAAAATACTCAGTATAAAACCCTCAACAATGTCAAATGCATATGTAGTCCCTGCAACACCAGCTCAACAGAACCGTACACTGCAAAAAATGATTTTCAAGAAAAAAATGTCTTAGTATTTTTGTCTTGTTTTCAGTAAAAAATATCTAAAAATTCTTAAATTAAGATGTTTTTTCTTGATGAGCAAAACGTTTTTAGACCAACAATACCAAATGTAAGTGATTTTGTGCATAAAACAAGCAAAAAATCTTGAACATTTTTCTTAAACACTAAATTAAAAAAAAAAATCAAGAAAAATTTGATTTTTTATGCACAAAATCACTTAAATTTAATATTTTTGGTCTAAAATAAATTTTTGCTCATCAAGAAAAAGCATCTTAATTTAAGAAATTTTAGATATTTTTACTGAAAACAAGACAAAAATATTTTTTTTTTCTTGAAAATCTGACTTTCTTACTTAGTATTTTTGTCTTGTTTTAAGTAGAAATATCTAAAAATTCTTAATTTAAGATTTTCTTGATAAGCAAAATGACGTAAGAAAATAAATCTAGTTTTTAGACAAAAACTATACAATTAAATAGTGCTTAAAACAAGCAAAAATATCTCCCAATGGGGTGAGAAAATTTTGCTTAAATTAAATGTTTAAGAAAAAATAAATCTTATTTTTAGATTTTTTTTCTCACCCAATTGGCAGATATTTTTGCTTGTTTTAATCACAAATTCACTTAAATTGTATATTTTTTTGTCTAAAAACTAGACTTATTTTCTAAGGTCATTTTGCTCATCAAGAAAAGCATCTTAATTTAAGAATTTTTAGATATTTCTACTCAAAACAAGACAAAAATACTAAGGTAGAAAGTCATTTTTGCAGTGTAAGTTGCACAGGTATTGTTTGATTTTTCAGAACATTTTAACCAAATGCTTTCAAAAAGTGATGGGGACAAAATCGGCCATTTCAAAAAGTGTAAATGACACCACTGTTTTAAAAGACTAAAACTGTAAGGAATTGTAACACATTCCTTGGCATTTTAATAAAAACATTTTGCCATGCAGCCAATGCCACTGTGATAATAGGCTAAACTTATAACAACAACATAAAATAAAGTGGTCATGTTGCTTAATTGGTGAAACATGCTTTAGCAGTGCTAAGGGCATCCCAGTGAAGAAATAATCAATGTAAATACCTATGCACTGTAAGTGGCAGGGCTTATCCAACTAAAATGCATGTTTAAGCTGCATTAGATTAAAAACACCTTGTTCTGACATAAATTGACATATATCAGTGCCATTGTTTTGACTTAAGAGCAGATCATTAATGTAAAATGTACTCAATAATAAGCTTGTATAGCAAAGAAAGAAATGTAAAAAAAAAGATGTGTTGTTGTCATAATGTCAAACCAGACACACATGGCACAGATGCTGCAGTTGCAGTCATTAGGAGGTTTGACTAAATTAGACCTCTGCTTTGTCTGATTAGCGTCATGTTCGAACAGCCACACAGGGATATGCAGATATGTTCAGGCCTGCTCATGTAGTGATCCAACTGTGAAAAGGAGGCAGCATTTGCAAAAGGTGTCAGGGAGTTTAACATCACAGTAGGCAATGACAGAAGGGACTCCTCATCATGACACGCAACAACAAAACCAGCTGCTGTAGAAATGTCCCTGACAACAATATTAAAAGAAACTAGCTATGACCAGTTTTCTTTATAAATCCTTCACCTCAGACCTTTTCACCTCAAAACAAATAGAAACAACCCAATCATCTCACATTTTTTAAAGAGATTTTTAAAAGATTTTTCAACAATGCTCACTTCACAGACAATAAAGTCTGCTATGAAATTAATCATCTCAAACATTTCAGCATGAGCTCTTAAACATTTCAACATAAACAAGTTTTCCAAGACCAGATGTGAGCTGCTACTGACATTACTTTCAAAATTAACCATCTTTTTTTGTAGTAACCATGTTTTTTGCATTATTGATTAAAACTATGGTTACCTTGTCGTAACTATGGTATTAACTAGTAAACATGTTTTTTTTTATCTGTAGTAAAGCCATGGATTATTTTTATAAGCTATGCACACGTGCATGTCATTATGTTTTTTATGTTCCCTTTTTTCATGTTATTACACATATTTTTCTATTTTTCTCTGCTTTAGTTTTATGAAATTCTTATAGTATGTATTAATCTGTGGGGTGTTTTGTCTCTAGTGATTGGAGTGCATCTCAGTTATATGTCTTTTTATATGTCAAAAAATCTTATTTCACATTCCAGATGTTAAATATTTCACAATGCAAAAAAAAATCTAAAATAAGGAACAGTGAAAAGAAAATCCCCAGACATTGCAACAAGTGCATTGCAGTATTTTCTGATCACATTATGTATGAATAAGGATGACTCTTCATAACTCTGTTGCAAAAATGATCCAAAAACTATTGCACTTTAGAGGATCAGAGAATAAAAACCATAACATGAGGAGATTTATTGCCTATCGTGCAGTTGCTCTTATCTACACTACCTTGTCAAACATTTCATATTGACTTATGTTGTAGGCTTAGGCTAGTATTGTTTAAACATGTAATATTCCTAAAACATTCCTTGATATGATTTAGCCTTATTCTGTATGGCAGTGGTTCTCAAACGTTTTCAGCACCCAGTTTGAGAACCACTGCCTGGTTTTAAAGGGATAGTTCACTTTAAAATGAAAATTCTGTCATCATTTACTCATCCTCATGTTGTTTTAAACCTGTATGAACTTCTTTTTTCTGATGAACACAAAAGAAGATATTTTGAGAAATGATGGTAAACACACAGTTGACGGTACCCAATAAATTCCAACATATTTTTTTATTCCTACAATGGAAGTCTATGGTCACTTACTGCTGTGTGTTAACCATCATTTCTCAAAATATCTTCTTTTGTGTTCATCAGAAAAAGAAATTCATACAGGTTTAGAACAACATGAGGATGAGTAAACGATGACAGAATTTTAAAGTGAATTATCCCTTTAAGAGTACTAAACAGATATTATTAAATGTGCTTTTTTCATTACACATGTAGATGTAACTCAAAGCAATGGAGAGTGTGACTACTAATGAGTGATGGACTGTTATGCTGTTTGTTGCTTGAAAGCGGTTGTTTTTAAAACATGTTTTGAGGCATTATTTGATCTGAAGCCCACAGCTGCGTTTTTAATATGATCCTTTTGTGTCCGATCCCCTCTTATCAGACCCTTCATTTGGTTCCCATGGCAACTGGGATGAGATGGAGCCCTGAAAGAGAGGGAGGAGGTAACGGTGAGAGGTTGAAATAGGAAGGCATAACATGGGTGTGCAAATGACAGACAGGTTTTCCCAGTTACAAAAACGAAATACAAAAGCCTAAAGAGACAGGAAGTGTTTGGAAGCTTTCTGAGTTCAGAGTTGTGTACAAAGATTTATGTATGTTTAGATGAGTGAAAAGATTTACTCTCTGGCAACTGCTTGGGATAACAGGGAAGGGGGATTCATCTAAAATACATAGTAAACACATGTAAACAGGTCAGGAAGAGTTGAACTCCTGAGGAATGTACAGCCATTAATCTAACACAAGGAAGCTGGGTAAATTCCAGTGTCATTTAGGGTGGATTTACAGTAATTTCCTTGACCAGATTATACGGCTATGGTTTTGAATGGTCATCGATAGAAAAATAGACTTTTGCCTTCAAAATTTTGTAGTTTTGTCATCTACTATCAGAGTTTAACATTCAGAGCTAAACAGAGCTAAGGTGTGGGGCTATAAAGACTTTCAGTGCATGAATAATATAATTTATTTTTAACCTTTAACAAAGAGGCTTAGTCACATGTCAGCAGTCCCATGACATATATGATGGTTTATTAGCTGGATTAGAGTAATAAGTTTAGTCATATAAATTAACCATATCAAGTGTCTTTGAAAAACTTCAAAAGCACAGTTTAGGGACACACTAAAAACTAAAAACACTTTTCTTTTTTTATACATGCAATTTGTTTATTATAAAAGATAAGATGTGAATATCGAAACGTAAAACATATACTGTATATCTTTGCTATTTATTAAATTTATATATTGTTCAGTTCTCAGTTTTGTAATTACATTGATTATTATAGCTTTTTGTATAAGGAAGTTTGTGGTATGTTTTAAACAGAACATCTATTGTAATTTTGTACAGCAAAAATGCAAAGTCATCCTGCCATAGGCAGATCCCAGTAATTTGGTCATTTCGCTTCAAGAGGCATTCACTTCTCGAGGAAGTGCGCCCCACGTATAGTATCGCGAGATTAGGGCGAGACCTATTTAAACAGCAGCCAGCAAACGAAGTAAATTCACTCATTCATTGACAGAGCTGGAGAGTAGAATCGCGAAGGTATGAAACAAACTTTTTGTTGCTTTTTTTCTAAATATAACGTGTGTTTCTGGGTACAGTAGTTTCACTTGCTATGGTTGTGTTTGTAATTATAGTTTCGTGTTTTTATGTTGTTGTTTTTTAAGTTTGTTAAACTGAATTGTGATGCACATTGGTATGTTTCCGATATACATCTAAATAAACATCAAACGTGGAATGTACAGATAGTGAAATATCGCGGTTATATAAGAACTTCATAAGCTACCTGTTGCAAGGGAAAAAGCGATCAATGAGGTTACAGCGCTCAAGTTCAACTAGGCTATTTTACTTGAATTTTTGAAAAACGTGATGTAAAATGTATCAACCATGTCATTTTCACTGTGTCTTATTTTTCCAGACCAAATCCCCGTATCTTAAAATACTGCACGCTAGCATTAACTATCAAACTTTATTACTGTGTTACGCAAGTTTCTGTTATTTCAAAGATTGCATATTGAAGAAATATTTACGTAAGACAGAAAGAAATAAGAAACTATTTCCGTTTCCGGTGTACCTGAACTATTCTATTCTATTCATTTGGGAATATTCAGTTGGTACTAATACAATTCTTTATGGAAGTAATGTCTTTATTTTAGACACACTGTTTTTACGATACCTTTTCATGTTTTTTTTTTCTTTCTAAAAATTAAATATATTTCCCTCTATTTGCTTTACCACAGAATGGCAGCTGGAAACGCTCATATTGGTAAGCCTGCTCCAGACTTCACAGCCAAAGCTGTGATGCCAGATGGACAGTTTAAAGATCTCCGCTTGTCCGACTACAGAGGTATGACCTCAATAAACGTAAATACAATGATAAAGAATGTCGATGTACACTCACAATGTGACGCATTGTCATACATAATCCTGGCAACTTTGACCTGACCAATGTCTGTGTTGGTTTCATGTCTTCGTTGACCTGACCAATGATTGTGTTGGTTTTATGTCTTCGTTGACCTGACCAATGATTGTGCTAAATGAATAATAAGCATGTGATTATATAGGTGTATGTAGCTGTTATTTTATTGAGGCACACATTACACACATGCTAAAAACAGTGTGGGGTTTACCTAAACATCTGTGGCAAATCTTCTGTTCTCATTACAGGAAAGTATGTAGTGTTATTCTTCTACCCACTGGACTTCACATTTGTGTGCCCTACTGAGATCATTGCCTTCAGTGATGCAGCTGAGGAGTTCGGGAAAATCAACTGTGAGGTTATTGGTGCCTCTGTTGATTCTCACTTTTGTCATCTTGCCTGGTGAGTAATACAAATAAAAAACTTTTTTTAGTTAAACATTTGATTTTTACCATTTTGGAATCCATTCAGCTGATCTCCAGGTCTGCAGGTACAATTCTTAGCAAAGCTTAGCATAATTAATTTAATCTGATTAGACCATTAGTATCGTGCAAAAAAATAACCAAAGAGTTTGATATTTTCCTGGGTAAAACTTGACTTTTTTTTTTTGTTACACCGTGTACTAAGACAGATGGAAAATTAAAAGTTGCGATTCTCTACACCGATATGGCTCTCATTTTGGCGTACGAATCAAGGAATTTGCTGCCGTAACAAGGCTGCAGCAGGGGCAATGATATTACGCAGCGCATGAAAATAGTCCCCTGCTATTGAAAGTAACTAAGGGGACTATTTTCAGGCAGTGCATAATATTACTATGCCTGCTGCAGATACGTTACAGCAGCAAAGTCCTTAATTAATACGCCAGAATGAGAGTATAGTTCCTAGCCGTATCGGTCTAGAAAATCACAATTTTAAATTTTCTGTCGGTCCTAGTACACGATGTAACTATAGAAGTGTCAAGTTTGAAATAGGAAAAATATCAAAACTCTTTGGTTATTTTTGGCGCAATGCTAATGGTCTAATCAGATTCAATGGAATTCCAGACCCAGAAATCAGCTTAATGAATTCCAAAATGTTTAACTCTAGGGGAGCTGGAAAATTAGCATATTTTCCAAAAAGTGGAGTGTCCCTTTTAGGAAGCATACACACCAAACTTTTAAACGCGGCTGAAAACGCCTGGAGAATGCCAATAACCAGCTGTTTTTCAGCTGGGTGCCAGCTTTCTTCAGCTGAGCGCTTTGGTAGCTGTGATACTTCAGCTGTGAGGCGATTGGTAGCTATGGTAATGCCCCGCCCCTCCTCCACTGTGATTGGACAGCTGTGTGAGAACTGACATTGACGAGGGGAGCTTTTTACCCAAAGTTGAATCTCTTTCAACTCTCGATGCTCAGCGCCGAGCATGGAAAAACCGTGAGCGCCATTTTCAGCGCAGAAGAGAAATGCTAGCTTATTAAAAAAAAAAACGCAGAGCTTCCATTGGAAACATTTGAAAACCTACGCCGTCCGCGGGCGTAAAAGCTTTGGTGTACACACCCCCTTAGGCCCAAACTTAAAGCAACACCAAAGAGTTTTGGCTCTTTGCTCCCCCTACAGGTTAGAAGCGTAATTGTCCATGACCCACTGTCATAAATACTGAGGCATAGCTGGCTCTGATTGGATTGTAGGTCTGCCGTGAAGCAAGTTTTTGTAGTATTCACTCGGACTACAGGACCACTACCCGACGTTTGGAAACTTCTTTAGTGCGGTTTTGGCCGATAGAGGGCTGCAAAGCGAATGTGAAAGTGCTGTTCACCCTGTTTAGAGTGGATGAACGACTGAAACTGTTTTGGAAGCGTTATTTTAAGGTAAAAAAAACTCTTTGGTGTTGCTTTAACTTATGGTAGACTGCTGCAAAGAATCAATATCACCAGTAGAACAATTACAGACGGGAAGTTAACTTGAGGCCAGGCACGTTACTGTGACAACACTTGTGATGTAGATGAAACGTCTATATAAACTTGCCATTATGTGGAATGAGTATCTTTCTTAATCTATTTATATGTGTCATCATAACAGGATAAACACCCCTCGGAAACAAGGTGGTTTAGGACATATGAAGGTTCCTCTAGTGGCAGATACGCTCCGTTCTATATCTCAAGACTATGGTGTACTTAAGGAAGATGAGGGCATTGCCTACAGGTATGGAATGATTACATGATGCTAATTATCTGTGAAAAGTCTTAAATCTTGATATCAATACCAATACTACAGAAAAAAAAACAAGTAAGCTACTGTGTTATATTGCATTTTGGCAAATTTCCCAATTTTTGTCCCATCTGTTTACAAGTTACGCAAGTCATAACTGATTCTGTTTACCTTGCTTTTAACAAAGAAGCACGTTGCCACAAACACCCTAAAGAGTGTGTGCACAAAGTGTTTGAAAGCATCCCCCTGTCAGTTTCATATCCATGTTGACTTTTGTGTTTATTGTGAGGTGATCATTGATTCATTTTATTTAATTTCTTAGAGGTCTTTTCATTATTGATGACAAAGGCATTCTGAGGCAGATCACCATCAATGACCTACCGGTGGGCCGTTCCATTGATGAAACCCTTCGCTTGGTGCAAGCCTTTCAGTTCACCGACAAACATGGAGAAGGTACTGCACATTGTCTCATCTTTAAACTTTGAATCCGATAGTACCTTCTGATTTTTAACATAATTCTTCATTCATATAATGGAGAATCTCCATTCATATCAAGGTAGTTACGAGAAAAGAAACTAGTACCAATTTTTTTATAAAATATATTTGGTTCTGTTATTTTAGAAGCTACTAATTTATGTTTTTATTTTTTGTTAAAGTATGTTATCATTTGATTTCAAAAAACATGTCTTAATACCATCATATATTTGACTCTAGTTTGCCCAGCCGGATGGAAGCCCGGAAAAGATACAATTAAACCTGATGTCCAGCAGAGCAAAGATTACTTCTCCAAACAAAACTAAATACACAAGACTGTGCAGTATAGTCTAATGTGCCCAATAAGGGACTTATAGTATGACAGCTGTATCCAGTGCTACTGTTTAGTCAAATGCATCTGTGTAGGAGAGGTAATAGTTATTTATATTGTAAGGAAAGACAAAAGTGTGTCGTGTCATAGTAAAAAACACATTTCAAGTATAACTTGTTGCCGAATGTGTTGTGAAAAGAGATGTTCTATATTGGAGGAAGCTTGTATTGTCACCAATATGTTTGGATTTCAGACAATAAATGTTTTTTTAACAATATAAATCTGATGTTATTTCTTTTTATAAAATCAGAATGATTTTTGTACAATATAATGAATTTTGTCAACTATCTCATAAAATATATACATGTCTAAAATGCAATCTACATCTTTTGTCAAATATTTTTTTTTCCATATGCTCAATTAATCTATACAAAATATAATTTAATGTGAATTAACCTGAATACACTTGGTTACACCAAGAAAACTGTTTGCTAAGGGTCATAATAAACAAATATATTTTTAAGATTACATCAATTTACATCGTAGGCTATATGGTGTTGGATGAAATGGAATTAAAATTTACATTTCACAGTTACATACTGTACATGAATGTTTTATGTGATTATTAAACATATTCAAATATTCTCTCCCACCATACGTAAGAAAGGGAGTTTAATTTTACAAAGTATTTGCTGTTATCTGTTATTATGAGGTTGTGTCGCCACCTTCAGGGTTTTGTGTACAACGCTTACCGCCAAAAGCGCGTGACTGATTGCCTGACAGCGTAGGCGCGAGCGAGGACCATAATTTACCTCAGGTGGTTATCGATGTAATATTTCCACGCTACTTGACTACAACAATTATAAACGCTAATATTCATCACTTAACATTTTGCCGAATTTTTAAAGATAATAGAAAATAATATGTAGTAGTTTTCATCATAGCTTTTGAGGAGATAACGTTAATATTAGAAAGGTAACTCAAACATGACCACCAAACAGAAGAGGCAAATTCAAGCCAAACAAGCGACTGATGAGGTAAGATAATAAATCAAAGTATTTAAAGGTCGTGTCATTCAGTGATGTTAAGACTTTTACTGGGGTTCCCACAGTGGACCGGTTTATTTCAGGAGCTGAAGACTCAAGCTCAGTCCCTGGTGTTTGTCAAACGGATGATGGTTGTAGCTGTATCCTCCATCACTTATCTGCGGGGAATATTTCCTGAGGACTCCTACAGATCAAGATACATGGACGGTGACGGGTTGTTTTCGCAATTAAATGCTTAATTTGTACAAACATTGGCCTTATATAATAAGTTTGTTCATGCTTGTTTTTCAGATTTGTGTATCAAAGTTCTAAGACAGGACTGTTCATGCCCTGGAGCCAGCAAGCTTGTTAATTGGTAAATGTTGCACGTTTAAGTTAATAAATCATGATTCAAAGTGTAACAAATACTTTAATACAGACAGTATTTATCTGAATTCTGGCTTTCTAGGCTGATAGGATGTTTTGATGCATTAGAGAAGAGCTATGTAAGTCCCTTATTTAGAAATACATTTAGTGTCTTTTTATTATTTTATGAATTAATATATTGTTCTTTTTTTATTGTTATTTATCACAGCTCCAGATTGTGGTTATTGGGGTAAGCATGCATACATAAATGAGCATGCTGATGTATATAAGTGAGTCTCTTTGTCAAACACACATTAATTAAATAAACATGGCGGTTTCATTTGCAGGTGCACAAAAACCCCGGTGACAGCAATGTAAGTTGAGTTATTTTAGGTTATAATATGGATTTTTTTCCAATCTCAAATGTTGGGTTACTTATGTTTTTCTCTTGTTTCAGCATGTCATTGAGTCCTATCAGTTTAAGTTCAGATACTCTGATCAAGGACCATTGATGGAAATCCTCAGGTAGCATTTTAAGACATGGGGTACATGGTTTATGCCCTTCACAGATGTGATGGCAAACAACTTTAGCAAAAATTTAAGTTTTCAAAATTGTTATTTACGATATGGACATTTCATTGTGACCTTGTTATTGTAATTCTCACTTCAATGGTGTGAACTTAACTTTTTTTCTGCACATTCTCAGTTGGCGACTGCAAAATGACTAAATTGAGGACAATAGTATATTTGTTACAATGTTAATTGCTCTTGGAAGACTTAAGTGGCACTCACTTAAGAGCAAAAATATAAAAACAATAAGCTGTTTTCTTTGTTTAAGGAATGAGAATGAGGAAGTAAGTGTGACCTTGGAGGACACTAAGAACGCTTCAGTGCTCCTGATCAGGAAGCTGTTTCTGCTCATGCAGAACCTGGAAGCTTTGCCCAGTTCGGTTTTCCTCAGTATGAAACTCTACTACAATGATGATGGTAAGACAAACATCTACAAGTTTGAGTAAACACAGCTGCTTTCCCATGTTTTCACAATAAATGAAGACTGGTCATACTGATGCTAGACAGAAATTGGAGTTTTAAAGGCTATAAATGAAAGTGTAAATATGCTTAATTAACTATCTTAGCTAGCAGGCAATCTAAACATGAATTCTGCATTTTTGTTTGTCTCCTCACATCTTGTTAAAATAAGTCACACCACCTGAATATGAGCCACCAGGATTTAAAGCAGGTGTATATGACAATGTGTGGTTCGAGGGAACTGCAGTGCACTTTAGAGTGGGCGATCTGCAGTCTTGCTTTCACACCATGAAGTTGCGCGTGACAGCAGCACAGAGCCGCCTCGGAAAGCTACAGGACGAAGGCCAGCAGGATAACGGAAGAGTAAATGAGAAACAGGCTCGCTGTAAAGTCAAAGCAGCAGATGAGGTGAATAAAGAGTTTTAGTTAAATAAATAAATAGCATTGATATGATCGACAAACTTGATTCAAACAGGGGTCATTCTGCTGTTTTTTTGACAGGTGACCGAAGACTTCTGTGACCAGGATCTGCCATCTGAGAATGGTAAGGATCCTACCAAGAGGTTTTTGTTTGTTTGTTTGGTTTAATGTCTTGAAATGATCTATTGCAGAGTCAGCTGCACAGTTTAAGATATCCAAAAGAACTATAGCAAAGGTATTATTATTTTATATCTGTTAAGATAAAAAAAAAAATGTTTTTTAAACATACATGTTAAGATTTTTTTTAACACTATTTAATTACACAGAGGAAAAGCAGGGGGAACAACATCTCAAAGAAAAAAAAGAAGAAAGCTCTACGTTAACGTACAATATGTTAATGTCAGGCAAACAGTAACTTATGCATCAGATTTTATATGAATTTAAATAGGTTTATTCCAATGTTTAAAAACCTGATGGTAGTTTATAATACATACATTCTTAACTGTGTAATAAGTTTTTAATTATTGCTGTTTCTTATATTTTCAATGAATTTGAAATATCCAATAGGAATGTGTAATGAATGCTTTGGGACTTATTTACTACATGTACAAAAGGAGAACTTATATGCTGTTCTTTACAGGTCAAACCTACATAAATAAACAGTCCTTCAGAATACCTATTGTTGCATGAGGCACTTTTACCTAAACTCTTTAATTGGCCATTTGTCATGAGACACTATTCAAATGCAGCAACATAATGAAAATCAAAACATTGCATATTCACAGTATGAGAAATGCCTTTAAAAAGCTTTGTAAATAAACCAAACGTTCACATTAAAGCCATCTGTGTAACTAATCAAATGTAATTAATAATCATGCTTTTTCTTTAGAAAAAGGCAGTTCATACTCTTACATTCATTAAGAATCATACCAATCTATCTTTACAGGCACTTGATTGTGAAATATTCACAGACACCTGTCATTACTTGACAGTAAATTAACATGGCAAATATATTATTTAGTGATGAATATTAACTTTTTTTTAATTCAAGAACTGCAGAAATCTTATGGTTAATACTGCATAAGATTGAGATCCAGTTCAAAAAAGGCTGTCCACATCACCCATCTCCACAATCACAGTCTTTAACTGAGAGTAAAATTCAATGGTCACTTGGCCATTTTCTCTTCCAATACCTGAAATCAGATAGCAGAAAATAAGTGACCACTCATTATTATTGTCAACAAACGCAAACAATTTGCAACACCTCATTAAAATAATACCATTACCTGAAGCCTTGTACCCTCCAAACGGCACCTCCACAGGGGTGATATTGTAGTTGTTTATGAAGCAAGATCCAGCTTGCAGGTTCTCAATTACACGATGGGCTCTCTTAACATCTCTTTGGTAATGGAGAGACAAAGAAACAATAACAAATGTATTACAACATTGCTTTAGGATTTCTAACCACCACCGTTTGTTGTACATATTAAAGTGACTTTCACTTTACTTGGTAAAGACTCCTGCAGCCAGACCCAGCGTGCTGTCATTGGCTTTCCGAAGAACTTCCTCCTCAGTGTCAAAGGACAATACTGACATCACAGGTCCAAATATCTCCTCTTTCACGCATGTCATGTCATCTGTGCAACTGGCTGAAAGCAAAAGACATGACAAGGTACAGGAACAAGAGGAATTTTGCTCATTCTGGTTACACTGAAGGAATCAAACTCAAAGCAGCCAATACATTTTCTCACCAAGCACACAAGGTGTCATGTAGTATCCATCTTTTAATTTAGGATCAGCAGGGGTAAAGGGCTCCCCTCCACAGAGCACACTGGCTCCCTATTACGAAAAACTACATTTAGGAAACAATACATTAAAAACATGTATGTGTTTTAAATCCATGGTTGATGTACCTCTCTCTTAGCTTGGTTTACATATCCTAGCACCCTGTCTAGGTGTGGTTTACTGACCAGGGCTCCCATACGAGTCTCATCAAGCAGGGGGTCTCCTATCTGGATGGCTTTAGTTCGCCGTACCACCTCTTTCAAGAACTGAGGAAGAATTGAGCTTTGCACAAAAACTCTGGTGCCATTACTACATACCTTTAAGTGGAAAAAACAAAACAGATAGGTTATGTTAAGAATGTAAATAGGTTAAATTAAAGTAAATATTAATGTAGAGATAAAAGGTGTGTGTGGAAATGGAATATATTGATTCCCCATGCAGTACCGCCCAATATTAGTGTTTTTTTTCATATAACCCCTGCATTAGATTTATTAACATGAACAAATTTGTAACAGCAAAGTTTTATAATATTGGCTAATACATTTGTAATTTGTTAAACATTACAGTACTCACCTTTATTTGATTATCTTTAAAGTAAAAACAAGTGTACATGCTTGGACTTGACTTCAGAATCTTAATATATTTCAAGATTTTGTCTGTCACATACATGTATTAATATTCAACTAGAAATACCTGGCCCTGAGACAAGAAGTTGGCCATAAGTGCTCCTCTGATGGCGTTTTCTAGGTCACTATCCTCGAAGATGATTAACGGAGATTTTCCACCAAGCTCAAGTGTCACTGGTTTTACCCCTCTTGAAGCCATTTCCATTATCTTTGGGGACAAAACATGAATTTAATTACTTAAGAGTGCAAACCAGGACAGCATCCACGTATAATAAAACTTAGATTTAATAGATTTAACTAAACTTTAACTATAAATAAAAACCGAGACATTTTCTAAATGTAAAAAAATATTAATTTGATGTTGATTTGAGTTTTAATGGCAGGAGAATGCCACATTTATTTTATATTTTTTGCAAAAAGCACACCTAATAATCGGGATGATGTGCAGCTGGTCATTTTCACAAAGTAAGCACATATAATGAAACAACATTCTTATGGTCAGGGTTTATGTTGTGCTAATGCCCCACTGCCTGCATTAACCTAACATTATGTTAATGTATGATACTTAAAGATAATGGTTAAATGAAGAAATGAATTTCTCAAATGTGTAGAAGATGTTTGTTTTTCACATTCATTAAATGTTAAAATATCTACTTGGGTGACTCCAGTCCGCTTACTTTCTTGCCAGTGGGCACACTTCCAGTAAAGGAAATTTTAGCCACAGATGGGTGATGACACAGCAGAGATCCCGTCTCTTCTCCACCCTGAACCACATTGAACAGACCCTCTGGAGCCCCAGCCTGTGAATAAATCTCAGCCAGCAGCACTGCAGTCACTGGGGTCAATGGTGATGGCTTGAATACCATGGAGTTGCCTACAATTGAATTAAAAGTAAATCGTAAAGAAAGCAGCGAGCAGCTGCCTGTTCAAGAACACATGGAAAGTAAATAAAGCGAGTAGTTTAAAGGCTTTTAAAGAGTTTCTGGTGTCAAGTGAAAGCAGCAGATTTTGGGAACATTTCCAGTTGCCTTTGCAACTTTTAACTTTTAAAAGAAGTCTCTATTATCAGACTTTAGAAAAACATATCACATCTCTGCTACCTAACAACACTAGTAACAATGACAGGTTAAAACACAGTGGAAATGTGCTTAGGTAGGCTTAATTGCCATATCTTTGAATAAAGGTGGTATGGCATGTGGTGTGTTACATGTTCCTGTAGCTCAACTCATAGAGCATTGGGTTAGCAGTGCAAAGGTTCATGGGTTTGATGTTATCTAAAATGGTTTGCACTAGCCTCAAGATATAAATCATCAGTATGCATATATTATTGAAATTAAGTCGAAGACATTTAAATGTCCAGATTTTAATAGTTGAGAAACAGAAGCTAACATGAAACCATGTTAATAGAAATTACCACAGGCGATGGCAGGAGCTGATTTCCAGGCTGCAATCTGGAATGGGTAATTCCAGGCTCCTATTCCCACACACACACCGAGTGGTTCCCGACGTGTGTAGGCAAACGAACCTCCAGATAACTGAACATGCTGGCCTGAGATAAATAAGTATGCATGTTCTCATTTTGGTCAAAATACATAACTGTTCAATTCATGCAATAAAACCTATAATCATGTAGTGTTTTATCGCAGAATTTTAAAAGAATAATATTTACCCGAAAGGGTGGTAGCCTGTCCTGCGAAATACTCAATGCATAATCTGGCTGAGTCCACATCCAGACGGGCTTCTGTGATGGACTTCCCATTATTAATCACCTCCAACTCAGCAATCTCTTCTCGTCGCTTCTGTCCTCAACAGTAGGAAAAATTATTAGGCTCAGTGCTCCATGCGGTACTATAATAAGGAATGTGTTAAAGTGATCAATGCATTAAGAGCAATACCTCAATGATTCTAGCTGCCTCTAGCATGACTCTAGCTCTTTCCATGCCAGCCAATCTACTCCAGTTGGTGAAAGCAGCATTGGCACTTCTCACAGCTGCATCCACCTCTGCTGCCCCACAAGCCTGCAGGTGGCACAGGACACTACCTGTTACACACACACACATATTAAAATGTTCTTTAATGTTGCACACTACATAAAAGAATTTGGGACTCCATGCAAGACATCAACAGTAAAAGGTATAGGTAAATGGGATTTTAATCATGTCATAGGTTAAAGTCTGATTGTGTGGGGGTTGGAAATAGGAATTTTCCATGCACATTACCTGTTGCAGGCTCATATACAGGAGCAGATTTATTTTTCACATCTTTGAGGTTGACTCGGTTACCACACCAGTAGTTGAGAGGATCTTTTAAAGAAAGAGTTCCTGTGGATGCACTTCTAGTCCCAGTGCAATGCAGGGCCCGGAGACCAGGGGTTAGGAGATTGGTCAACAGGGGCATATTCATCATGAACTTTGATCTGTTGGGGGATGTCAACAAACTAGACCATTTTAGATTTTGTACCAAAAATAAGGGAATAACATTAACACGTTGTAGTTACGAGAACGTTAGACATAAAAATGCAGAGCAATGATTATTCATAAAAAAATGCATATGCAGAATAATGTGCAAATATGACTTTATCGCGATAGCATTGTGTAAAATCGCTTGATGCTGGAACAGTTTTCTGGTTATATTAAAAACTGACACAGAAAGGTCGTTGGTTAGTATCAATAAACAGTTACAGTTAAAACCTCTGCTTAAAGCGCAAACTTACCTCTTGCAGCATATCTGTAGTGTGCGGTTCAGCTCAGCCATGTCCGATGATGTTGGGGCGGGGCTAATGTATGAGAAACACTCTAATTGGTTTGGTCAGATTACGTCATTCTGTTTCCGCAAATAAAAAAAATGTAATTTATGTTATTACGGATATGATTAATGGGATTTCCCTAACTTTTAAATCGTGATTATTCTTGGTTTCACATTGCATTAAAGAACTATACGACATTGTTTAAACTTGATTACACTTCTTGGCTAAATATGAATTATAAAAATGTGAAAGTAATAAAAAATTAAAACATTTTAAATTCTATATGACGAATACAACATCTTACATTTTATTTAAATATCTGTTTAAAAATGAAGGTAATTTTATAGCTATCTTTTAAAACTTACATTAAACTCAAATGTAGAGTAAAAACACTTATTCTGCAAGACATTATGTAAATCATTTTATTTCATCACATTTATTATTTTCTTTGTGTTATATATGAGGTGGAGCAGATTGTGGGACAGTAAGTGGAGGAGGGGCGATGCGTGTGTAATAATAGAATAGCGGCACATACGCGTTTACTTCCACTGCAAGCATGGCTGGCGACAGTGAAACACATCTTAATGGCAGAGAAGAGAACGGCCATACCATACGACAGCCTTTCCTCATCGGTGTGTCCGGGGGCACCGCCAGTGGAAAGGTTTGAGTTTATTTATAAGTAACTGTATCTACTATCAGTTATACTCATACGGGTTAAGGTTTTTAATTATGTAAACTCACCGGTGTCGGTATCTACCCTGACCGCGTGGCTTTGGTCAAATCGTACTGAAATATAAAAGAAACTCTTTAAAAATACGACGTCTACTTTTATTTAAAAATTCAGTTACTGGCCCAAATCTTGTATAATACGGGATATAACATTAATATCTCGTAGGAAATCTTTATATTTTTTATGTTTAGTGCCTAGAGTAAGTCTTTTGTTATTCATATCTATAAACACTATCGGAATTTTCGAAGATAACTTGAACTTAGCAACACACATTTAGCAAACTTTAGTCTACTGTCACAATCCGATTGTAAATCTGAACAAATTTTCACAAGATTTAACGTTGACTGTTAATTTTTCTCGATAACGTCATGTTTTAGCTCCACGTGGCGTAGCAGGTTGAAGAATTGTTTCCTGCAGTTGTGGTTTGTCTGAACGACCACGAGTATCCGAGTCGTATGTTTACGTTGCCAGTTAAGCGGTTTTTTCTAATCGTGTTTCTTTTTTTAAATGTTTGGCTTGTTGTCACTGTTAAACGCACGTGTCTCTAAAAGCGAAAGAAAAGTTGCGGGACCATGACGTCATTGAAGCGGTGACTGTTTACATAGCCATAGCCTTTTAGAAAACCCTTGTATTAAATTGTGCCAGTCTTTTATATGGAAGATTCTGTTCTTCAGGTAAAAAGCACATTATCTGAATCTGAACTGTGTTAAAAGACTCTCATGTGGCAAATTTAAGCAGATTATTGCAGAAAAATGACACTGTCTGTCGCTCATCCAGACTTAATACAGCAAACCGGGTGGTCCAGTGGTCTATGAAGGGCATGTACCCTGCTAAATGCCCTTAAATGGGGCACCCACCCCACATGGTGTTGAGCACATGTGTCAAAGTCTCTCATGGAAATGTCTCCTATATCTAAATGGCTTTTAATTGTGTAAAAATAAGTGATATCTCATTTTTTATAATCATTTGTTTCCCAAATAAGGCCAGCAAAGTCGCAATAAGCATACACAGAGAACCAAGTTCAATGTTTAATTCAATGAAAGAATTGTATGTTGTTTTAACATAAGCCTAAATAATATGGTACTGTGTTATGTGCAAGAAATTAAATTAATTAGGAGCATTTTACTTGATTTTAAAAGTCTCACTTTTTCAGTCTTCAGTTTGTGAGAAGATCATGGAGATGTTGGGCCAGAATAAAATTGACCATCATCAACGCCAGGTGGTTATCCTGAGTCAGGACAGCTTTTACAAGGAGCTTACACCTGAACAGAAGGCCAAAGCAGTCAAGGGCCAGTTCAACTTTGATCACCCAGGTATGACAGTGCACTTAAATTCATCAGATCATTAATGAATCGTTTCTTTAACATTCATATAAATCCAGTGCACACTGTGATTCTCAATTTAGGATTCATTGTTTGTGTCATATACAGATGCTTTTGACAGTGAACTTATCATGAATACCCTGCGTGATATTCTTCAAGGAAAGACGTTGCACATCCCTGTGTATGACTTTGTTACCCATTCCAGGTGAGCATTTCTGTGATTTTAAAGTGTTGATTTCAAAGCCGAATATCAAATGAACAAACTGGAGGCTATTTTGGGTGCTCTGATGAAGCATGTAAATAATGGGTGAATCACCGATTTAGGTATTAAATATCTGATGAGTCATATGGTCTCCAAACCTTTTACAGGAAGGATGAGTTTTTGACCGTATACCCAGCGGATGTGGTTCTGTTTGAGGGGATTCTCATGTTTTACTCGCAAGAGATTCGAGACCTGTTTCAAATGAAGCTGTTTGTGGACACCGACCCTGACACGAGACTCTCACGAAGAGGTATATTGATAGTAGTTATAGGATAGGTAGTCTCACAAATATTATATTTTTTTTTAGACTAATTGTGTATTTTCTTAATGTCAGTGTTGCGGGACATCAGTGAGAGAGGCAGAGAGTTGGAACAGGTTTTGACCCAGTACATTACTTTTGTAAAGCCAGCTTTTGAGGAGTTCTGTCTTCCAGTGAGTGTCTTTATATGACTTGAAATGTGTCAGATGATTTGATTTTCTCATCGATTTCATATCTATACCTTCGTGACAAAAAAGGCATATTAATTCTAGGTTTATAACATTTATCGCTTATATTTGCAGACCAAAAAGTATGCCGATGTCATCATTCCTCGTGGAGCAGACAACCTTGGTAAGTAATTGTGCTAAGGAAGAGTTAAGTATGTTGTTAAAAATTCAATTGACTAAATGGAAAATTTGTAGTTGCGATTACAGAGTGATTATTTATTAATTAAATACGTAAAAAGAGATTATGTGCCATTTTAAATGTACTCTTTCCCCCTCACCCCTTCTCTCCAGTGGCTATTAACCTGATCGTGCAGCATATTCAGGATATCCTGAATGGAGGATTCACTAAACGACAGAATGGTTCAGTAAACGGCCATGGAACTCCCAGACAAAGAAGGACATCGGAGTCCAGTAGACCTCACTGACCTCACTGTGGCCCTTCCCTCTATTGAGGAGAAGGCAGGACTGACTAATAGCTGTGGGCATCCCTTTTGTCCAGTGAAAAACGAAGGGATGCAGGAGCTGAAATGCCTTTGTTATTGTTAGCATTTGAATTTTGCATTTGGATGACTTTTTAATTTTATTTTTTCAGAGTGTTATGAAGGTGCTGTGTTTTTGGAAGGTTTAATTCCACACTCAGTATTTCCTGTCAGTGTGTCTATCTGCTTTCTCAGCTACTTAGAAAATAAAAGAATATGGAATTTTGTTTTTGGTCCGACTAAAAGTAGAGACCCCTTTTATCACAGTACCATTGGCACAAATACTTGAAGTCAGAGCTCAGGTTGGGTAGGTTTTCCATCTGCAAAGAAAAAAACCCTAGTACCTCATATATGAGGCCCTTTATGTGTGTGT
This sequence comes from Paramisgurnus dabryanus, assembly GCF_030506205.2. Taxonomy (NCBI): domain Eukaryota; kingdom Metazoa; phylum Chordata; class Actinopteri; order Cypriniformes; family Cobitidae; genus Paramisgurnus; species Paramisgurnus dabryanus. The sequence continues at coordinate 17,356,520 of NC_133342.1, read as the reverse complement.
GTGGGTTGAGAGACTGTACAGTATGTGATTGTGTAAAGATGACAGTATGGTAGACTAGCATGTATATTACATTCTAATGGTCATGATTTTTTTGCGCTAATTTCTAGTTAAATCTCAACTTTGTTACATGGTTATATTTTTAATAATCATACTGTTTTGTTTTGTACATGATATGACACAATTTGGCATATTTGTCTGTACCTGTAAGTGATTTAAAAGTGTTACATGGGTTATAGAAAACTCCTACTTCGTGTTAGAAGAAATTGTCTAATGTTTTAAATACAATATGTTAGTTTGCCATTTAGGGTAAACTTTTGCCAAAGTTATACCAGTAGTATTAAATGTCCAGTTACCATACGATAGACCACATCTAATTTTCCATTATGGGTTATTTTTCCCAATATTAAAATGTCACGTGTAACGTAAAATACCTCTAAAAAATACAGTGATCTTCAACACTAATATATACAACGCATTTAAATGTACTGTATGGCATATAGCACGTAAACCATGCTTTTACACTGGGAATTACTTGAAGCATATTTTATTAAGTGGTTTAAATCCCCCTCGCACTCATGTGAGCAGTTTTTGTACCTTGAAATTTTACCAGATGACCTCTTTTTGGTAATGCAGTTGGTTATGTTGGCAGGTAATTTGTTATGGTGGGAATAAAATAAAATGATTAAAAATAAACACTTGTATTTGTTTCCTTCACCCTCACATCTCGTTTCACGCATGCAATACTCGACATGTTCGCTAGGTGGAGCAGTGAGTGCTGTCGCGCTCGTTATACGTAATCATCACAAGAATACGTACACAGCGGAGGCGTGGTGGTCCAACATGGGGGTAAATGCATCTGATTCTGTTTAGTTTTTTTAAAAGCAATAAATATGGGATCAGCTAACCTTCTACTTTACTCTGCAGAAGTTTGGGTTGCAGTTCAAAGCCACTTTGGAAAATGTTACTAATGTGAGGCCGGAGGGGGATGATTTTCGCTGGTATTTGAAGGTATGTTCAGGTCGCTCCAAGTGTGGCTGTCATCAAAAAAAGTATCTGCTGTCAGTGGTGTGGGTTTTGTATGAAATAACGACAACACATTTAAAATTATGTTTACTTGCCTGTTTTTACTTAGCCCACTTACACTGAAGAACTTTGTTTCTTTCATGTTTACTTTTTAGTACGTGGCATGTTTGGTTTTCAGACATTTACGATGATACAATCATTACATTTGCAGTAATAGACCTAGTGGCATGAACTAAAGTACGCATCCGATCCAAGTTATATAACAGTAGCACTGTATTACATGCTTTTATCCAAATCACATTTCTGTGACTAAACCGTATTGACAAACTATTGCATTTACTGTAATTAATATGGTTTTATTGATGACCCTTGTCATTGCAGATGAAGTGTGGAAATTGTGGTGAGGTTTCAGATAAATGGCAGTACATCACCTTGCTGGTAGGTTGCAATATGTAAGAAATATGCAGTATAGAGTGAAAAATGTGATTAGTTAATTGCCATACAAAGTATATACACTGTATGTGCATAAATATAAATAAAACATCTATATAGTGACCACTGGCCCTAACCTCCCCCAGGACAGCATGCCATTAAAAGGAGGACGAGGCAGTGCTAGCATGGTGCAGAAGTGTAAACTGTGTTCTCGAGAAAACTCAATAGGTAACTAACATATGATTTTAATGCATTATCTTTTAAATGTGCTGACAAAAAGATTACAAATATACCAAATCTGCAGATAAGTCTAGTGAACCTTTTTTAAGTTGTGTACTTCATAAGTATGCTACTTTATAGTGAGATCATTGCAGAGACAATACATCTGCATAAACCAAATGTCTCATGCTTCTAGATATCTTGAAGGACACAATTAAACCTTACAATGTAAGTACAGCAAACTGCAAGCATTTTAAATGTTTTTATAAAAGTGTCAGCCTACCAAGTGAAGGATTGGATTGTGTATATATTTATACAGATTTCTCCTAATGATCATCAGTACATTTGTTTATTCTTCTAAAGGCAGAAGACAATGAAAGGTTTAAGACAATTGTGCAGTTTGAGTGCCGAGGGCTGGAACCAGTTGATTTTCAACCACAGGTGAGAAGTTTTATCCAGTAGCAAAATGTTAAATACTACCTAATTTGCAGGTGACTTTTGGCAAATGTAAAAATATAAGCATGTTAGCTAAAGTGTTTATGTACACTTATATACAGCAGCTCTGGTTTGGGTTGTTAACCTCATAAATAAGCAAAATTGCCAACCTAATCATTGTTAAAAGTTTTACCAAAACCTTAATAATATCTAAATATTCAAACCATCATCCTGTAGGCTGGTTTTGCTGCCGCAGGAGCAGAAACCTCCACCCAGTTTCCTGAGATCAACCTTCAAGAGAAAGTAAGTAGGAAATTATTGTGAAGACATTACCTCAGTAGGTTCATTTAATAGATAATATTTTTTTGTTTCAGGACTGGACAGACTATGATGAGAAAGCCAAAGAGTCTGTGGGAATCTACGAGGTCACACACCAATTCGTCAAGTGCTGAAAAATGTCGTAAAATGTGTGTGATATTGAAGAAAAATAGACAAATTTATACACTATTTTCAGATGGGATTTGCCATACTCATTCCAGTAAATGGTGATTGGCTGTTGGTAGTTGGGAAAGATAAATGAGATAAACAGTGCATTTGGTTATGCTGTCTTTGCAACAAAAATAAAGTGTGAAATTATTTCATCTTGTGTGCTTTTTAGTGAATCAAAACATTGAGGTTTTTTAAATAGTTGTTACTTGTACAAAAAGTACTTCTAGATTTGTGTAAAAAAAAATTGTAAACATTTTGTTAAATTATCCAAATATCCAAATCGACATAATGAAAACACACGGAGTTGCCCAGAACGGTCGGCGTATGACATCAAAGTACCGCGAGAGTGACTCGAAAGTATAGTTCTCGAATCGCTCTCGCGGTACTTTGATCGGTCTGCGTGGTGCCGTGTGAAGTCGAATACGCCTTTTAATTCTATTGGCCATTGTCTGATACTACAGCGCCATCTATGTGACCTTGACTGTACTGCACACACAGTGTTTTGTGTATGTGAGTGTGTTATAAGTAGCTGTAGTTACTTTTGTGCAAGAGTAAAGTTCATTTCATTTTGTCACAAAGACATGAGGATGGCTCTAGCAAAAAGCAGAGTTTTTGTCGTTGGGGTAGGAATGACCAAGGTAAATCTAAATGCCTTTTATATTCTATATATCTATAGTTAGTTAGCCCGCTAATATAAACTGCTAAACATAATATCATACTGATTACTGCTCTTGGTGTGTTTACATTTAGTGTAAATCAGAAAGTATTGATCAAACGCTTGTAAAAAGACCAAGTCTGTGACTTTAATGTTCTGCTTTTTGTTGAATTGGCGTTAGCATCTGTAACGTTAGATAGTTTAAAGACGCATGTGACATCTTAATTAAACTTAATAATTTATTTAATATTGTATTTTTTGTGCATTTGGCTCAATGTCACGGAGGAGTTTGTCAAAGAGTTGAACATTTGTCAGAGAGATGTTCTGTTCTGATCTGTGCTGTGAAGTAACTGCGGGGCAGTGCTAAAGTCCTTCAGACCGCTAGACAAAAGTAATGGTGTAAGTTAGTTTTATGAGGTCTGTTAATATGATACTGAATTGTGTCATAGGTTACTGTCCACAATGATAACAAATTTAAGTTGCACAATCTGTACGAGGCTACATGGTGGCCGCAGTTCACGAAGTTATGAAACTAGTATTGCGCCCTCTAGTGACGTGGAAGACGTGTGGTCAGTGTAAATGACACTGTTTATTGCTTTTTTGCAATATAAAAAAGAGACACAGAAACACAAACATGTTTACTTGATGCTTACAATAATCACGAGAAGTAGCCAAACATTTTCCAAAACAGGTATTATCTTATATTAAGAATATATGCATTGTGTACAATATATTCTTCTCATAACTCACTAATATTTTTTTCATATTTACAGTTTGAAAAACCAGGTGTGAGAGACATTGATTATCCAGACATGGTCAAAGAAGCAGGTGCATTTGATAAATTTTGTTCAATTATTATTTAAACTCTCTTAAGTTAGATTTTACCACGTTATGTTGAATGCCAGGTATTAATATTCTGTTCTCTAATAATAACAACGTCTTTTAATGCACAGGACAAAGAGCTTTGGCTGATGCAGGAATAAAATACTCAGCCATCCAGCAGGCATGTGTAGGCTATGTATATGGTATGCACTAGGCATTACTTTATATATAAACATATCTTACTTTCTCTGGTATCACAAATGGATTTAATTGTTGTTTTGTATCCCCCCAGGTGATTCGACATGTGGTCAAAGAGCGATTTATCACAGTCTTGGTCTGTCAGGAATCCCAATTGTCAATGTGAACAATAACTGTTCAACCGGCTCCACAGCTCTGTTCATGGCCCGTCAGCTCATTCAGGGAGGTGAGATTTTCACTATGCAAATAAATAGTTTCACAAGATTGCCAAAACTTTTGCCAAAAGTCCTTTGTTGTTTTTTTCTTAGGCCTTGCTGATTGTGTTCTTGCCCTGGGCTTTGAGAAGATGGAAAGAGGTTCATTGTCGTCAAAGGTAATGCTGTTCTGTATGGCATCCATAAAAAACCACATCAGCGCATTTCTCATGTAAGCTCATGGGTTTGCAGTACATGGACAGAACCAACCCTATGGACAAACACATGGAGGTGATGATTAACCGTTATGGACTGGCGGCAGCTCCAGCGGCACCTCAGATGTTCGGCAATGCTGGAAGAGAACACATGGAGAAGTATGGTAAGTGGTTTCAAAACCACTGTAGGTAAAGTTGTGGCACATCATTTGTCCCATCTCTCGAAAGTCAGTGTTGGACAAACTTTGCAATGCATGAAAATGTCTCTCATGAAAGCTGTCTGTCCTCTTTAGGCACAAAACCAGAACATTTTGCTAAAATTGCTTGGAAGAACCACAAACATTCCGTCAATAATCCGTAAGTTTGACCAACAATTTGTGCAAAGTCTGTACACAATTCAATGAATTACACTTACATAAACTACACTTAAAGACATTCTGATAAATCAGATTGCTTGCATAAACTTTAAAGTGTCTGTCAAATGCATAAATGCAACAAATGCTGTAGTGATGTTTGTTGTTGATTGTTCTTCTTCCACATTACCGCTCAGATACTCACAGTTTCGGGATGAATATTCCCTGGACCAGGTCATGAACTCCAGGAAGGTGTTTGAGTACCTAACACTCTTACAGTGTTGGTAAGTGCATCATATTATGAGCAGGGACATCTGATTAATGTAAACATAGCCAGAGTTTGTATATTTGCCGAAATGTCTACATAATTTCAAAACATCCTGTAACAAATGCAACTTCTTATGATCAGGAAGACTGTTGCACCAAGACACTTCACCGCTGCAAAGTGAATACGTTATTCCAGCTAATAAATAAAATATATTTCTAAAGATAAGGTGAAAAAATTATTCAAAATAACATTTACCAGGTGCCAAACACCAGTAAGATAAGCTTTGGAGAATAAATAAAACTTACAGTAAATTTCTCAAATCAGATGTGACAAAAAAGTTTAACAGTCTTGATGAGTCATGAATGGTGGCCACATCATACTATCCTAACACAAGCACTTTATTTCTTATTTTTCTGTAGCCCAACATCAGACGGGGCAGGAGCTGCAGTTTTGGCCAGTGAAGAGTTCGTGAGGAAGAATGCACTGGAGGACAAGGCAGTGGAGATCATAGCTCAGGAGATGGTCACGGATCTCAGCACCACTTTTGAAGAAAACAGCTGTGTGAAAATGGTAATATACGCTGTCATATATTGCAAATAAGTCTGAGTACAATTATTCAAGTCAGTTTTATTGTGTAGCACAATGTACTGTTTTAGCTGGACTACATGGAATTGTGCATTTTTTGCTTAAATGAGCCACACAAAGGTGTCTGTGAAAAAGAAAACCCGTTTATAGATTACAAACATGCAGATCAACATAAGGCATTCCATTAACATACAATGTTTAAAAGAAAATGAATTTTCACACACATGCTCACTATGTACACCTATGTGTGAACTACCAAATTGAAAAAAAAAAAACATAATGGGGCGGTTTCCCGGACAGGGTTTATCCTAGTCCCAACTAAAATGCATGTTTGAGGTGCCTTAATTTAAAAAAACGTCTTGCACTAACATACCTTGACATATATCAATGCCATTGTTTTGTCTCAGTGCATACCAGTATTGTTTTGGCATATTAAACACTACTTAAATGTCCTAATATAACTAAGCCCTAGTCCTGAATTATGCTAAACCCTGTCAGTGAAACGGTCTTTATACGTATTATTATATTTATCATTTAGGGAAATAAAAAAGCTGCAACCAGATGAAACTGGCTTTATAGGTGCAGTTTGTAAATTTTAGCAGAATCTAGGGGTGAGGTTGCGAATTGCAATTTGAAATGCATAGAGAAGCTACGGTTGCCGCCACCGGAAAAACATGTCATCGTCGGGGAGACAACTTAGTTAAAATGTCATCTTCTACGTAAGGGGACACTCAGTATGTGAATAAAAGCGTCTCATTCTAAGGTAATAAAAACATAATGGTTTATTATTAAAAGGTCTTTATACACCCCTGATAATATAGTTTTGGATGTTATTTTGCATTTCTGTCAAGAGATCCTTCTAAAAATTACGCACTGCACCTTTAAATCACACCGGATGCGCAGCGCCGCGCAGCGGCCTGTCGAGTCACGTATAGGACAAGTCTGAGGTATCGTACACGGGAAGTGCACATTAAATAGCACGAGCTTAGTCCGATAGCGTCTACTTGAAAATGCAAAATATATGTTAGAAGCCAATGTTAATCGTTAATGATTTGGGACAAATATGATGTTATTTAATGATAAACTTATGTGAGTGGCGCTCTGTGGCACGACAGGGATTTGAGCAACTTCCTGAATCAAAGCTGGGCGCTGCAGACAGGCAACACCTGTCGGCGCCGGTGTGCATGCGGGTGATTCTCACGAAACCATTGAAACACCACGGCACTAATGATTTTAGATATAAAATGTGTAATATAGTAATATTAAAAAGCCTCAGAATTAACACAATACTGTGTTCTACCTTGCACAATGTGTGATTTCAACATAAGAATTTATAATTTGTCAATTTTATCTCATTTTCTGCTGAAATTCTCATTACCGCAATGCGTCCGGCTGTGTTTGAACATGCGTTATGCTGTAATTTAAACATATTAAAACAAAAATATTTAGAAAAAAAATAAATGGATGTTTTGCTAGACTACTTTAGATGACAGAAAAATAATTTACTGAATATTCATGTATAATAATAATGAAGAAAAATTAGGAAATTGATATGTCCATGCCTGGTGTTCTCATCCTCCGCAACACTTTTTGAGAACAGTTTAAGCACACATACAGAATTTTAATAAAGTTTGATTTTGAGTGACCAAGCAGATGGACCAGTTACTTCAAGATGGCTACCAGGTAAGCTCATCTCTTTATATCTTTCCAGTTAAATTTGAAATATTCTCTTGTCAGAATGCTTACACGACATTTTGATTATCATTACCGAAACAGGTAGTTTTCTACAGTTCGAAAATTGTTTGATTTACAATTTTTTATGAAAATGTTCTTTATTAAAGTCTAATTATATGCACTGAATAAAAAATGAGCAAAGCCTACGTGGCTTCTCTATTTTTAGCAAAACATACTGGGGTACCTCATTCTCCGCAACACCATTCTCATATACCGCAACCATTTAATAGCAGTTGCGGTAAAGAGAACTTCTGTTTCGGAAATGAGAATTTAAGCATATTGTTTATTACATTTAAATATCTCTTATGAATTTAAGATAAATTTAAAATGTTATAACTGTTGATATTTTGCTTTATGATGCTTCATTGTAGACAGTCAGCAAGTGAGAAAAAAGCTTTAGCAAAGGCCAGGTTGACAAAGTTAAGGGAGAAATTTAACAGCAACCCAGAATGGCTCGAGGAGCACAGAAGGAAGGAAAGAAAGAGGTTAGGTTTGGAGATATTACTAGCAGGTGTAATTAGCAAAAAACACACTACAGTGTTAGGAAATGTACATGACACACACACAACACAACGCAACAAGTCTATACTATATGATGATGTGTACATACATTTTTTTCTCCCATGTTGTGAGACATGCTAATTTAATGTTATGCTTTCTTTCCACTTTCAGGTATCAAAAACAACCTAGCGATGGCACGCCATGCATCTAGGCGCTGCAACATCAGTTGGATCACAAGATCCACAAAGTTGGATCCCATGCGTGCCAGCATCTCAGCTACCTGTGACTGCACAACGCGCGCTGTCTGCAGCATCAGATTGCTGCCTGGGGGCGAGGGACAAAGGGAGACTAAAGGCGGCACCTCCTTTCTGCCCAGTGCGGGAGTCACAGACACCAGAGAGGATGGCCTAAAAGCGCCCGGCGCTGTGACAGAAAGCGGGTTGCTGCGCAATTCATTAGGACTGTGCGTTAACCCTTTCCGCCTCTGCTGTCTTCGCAGCATGTGGGTCGTGTTCGAGAGTGGCGGGGCGTGTTGTAGACGCTTATGTGAGGACGGGCCCTGGGGCGAGCAACACAAAACCAACTGAGGAGAAAAATGCTCTGTTTTTGAGCGGCTTCGTTCCGGACGGCAGTCCCCCAGGACCCAGTTTCTTGCATCATATACTGGAGGATTTGTGCCATGGACTCTTGTGATGCACCACCGGTTCTGGTCCATGAGACACAGGGTGGTGAGGTAGGAAGTGGTTCATAGCCTTAGAGCTCTTCACCGCTTCCGAGAAATGCTCCGTGATTGTGCCCACCGTGTCACCAAACAGGCCGGATGGAGAAACAGGCGTGACTGTGCATGACCACCATGAGTGGTCTTCTTGGCCCTTAGCGTGAAATCCGTAGCCATTCTCAGATCCCTGAAGGTATTTAGATCCGTGCTGCCCTCATCTAGAGCCTTAAGCACCTGCGCCTAAAAGATCTGTAGGACCGCCATAGTGTGCAATGCAGACAGAGCCTCTCTCGGCGCGGGTATGCTTTTTCGGACTGGTGTGCTGTCATGAGGCTTCACTACCCTCAAAGCTGTGCCACACCATCCAAGGAAGTGGACAAGGGGCAGAGGTGAGCAGCCACAGCGTCCTTGATGGGGGGAATACACAGGTAGCCTACCTAAGAAAAAAAATGGGGGGAGGGGTAGCCCACACTTTGGTGACTTTCCTCCAAGCATCAGCGGGGTGGCCTGAGTGAAGAAAACAAAAGTCAAGCTTGCTTCTCTGGGGTTCTTGTGGGGTGCTCCACTCAATCTCCAAGTCCTGCACGGCTTTGAAGAGAATGCGCACCAGTTCCTTGTAGAAGGATGGCTGTGTGTCTGATGCACCATGTGGAGCCTGGTCCCAGTCTCCATCCAACGCTGTCAGAGACATCTCATCTTCCTCCGCCGGAAACCCAAAGGAAACAGACCTGGCGGCTCCTGGTTCAGGACACAGGCTCTCGGCGACAAACTGAACCGGTTGAGCGAGGGGAGGACGACCACCAGCGGCTCTTTGCCGGCAGAGCTCGTGTGAATTGGGTGGGTCGATCAGACCTCCGCACCACAAGCAGATTTGCGACATCCCGGAACACAGAGAGGGCTGCTTACATTTCAACCTGAATTCAATTTTGCTGCCTATGAAGTCTGTCCTAAAGCATTTCTCGGAGCTGCCATTATGCAGCCAAAGTCATTGTCTCATAAGGCAGCTAGGGAACAAGTCAGCTGTCTAAAGTTTCGGATACAGCCTCTCTCTCTCTCTCTCTCTCTCTCTCTCTCTCTAATCGAAACAGATACAGAATGGTAAAAGGTCATCATATCCAGCAAGGAAATATTTTTCATCTAATTTACACAAATGTTTTGTGATATCCAGCTGACATTAGCTGGCCATTTCTCAATCCGATGGCTGCAGCCTTCAGAGCTCGCATTTGTAGGCAGCATATGTCATCAAGACCATCTTATTTCAGTATGTTAAATGCATAAATGGGGACTTAAATATGACATAAAGGAATATTAATATAAGCCTTCCTGTTCTAATGTTTTTTCTTTAATATTTTTTTCAAAGACTACATAATAAAACAGTTTTGAACTTGAACGCATGATGCTGTAATATCATCAGACTTTCTACTTTAAAATTTGTTTTTAACAAAATCTCAGGCTAGTATACGTATTCTCATTACCGAAATAATTAACCTCATTTCCGAAACCTATGTATCATTACCGCAACAGATGCTTATTAAATGTTAATTTTATTAATAGAAGCATAATACTTTGATTTTAAATGCATGTGCAGAATCTCTAAATTATGTTCTTTCAGGTTTGTCATGTCATTTTGAAAATGTGTCAGGTTTCTTCGAAATATAAAAAAAAAATAGTTGTAAATTGTGGAAGGTGTTGCGGTATATGAGCTAAATAAAACAAAATAAAAAAAACGTTAAATTTAAAATAAATATTATTTCAGAATTTCAATTTACTGTGCATGACTATTAATAATCAATTTTTTAAAATGTGAAAATATATTAGCTTTTCTAACAGTGTTGATGTTTTCTGACTGTTGCGGTAATGAGATTTTTTTAGGACTTATTTTTGAAATTATGTTACAAAAAGTGTTAAATGATAAGTAAAAGTTTTTAAATTAATGTTCCCATATACTTCAGACTTTGTTTCTAATGTCTGGTGGAAAAAAAGTACATTTAAGCAATTTTTACATTTTCATGCTTGACATTTTTACAACCAAGTTTTCGTGAGAATCACCCATATACTCATAGAAAACAATGTGTTTGCATTTTTCTTATTAGAACGTCGCTTTGCAGCGCTGAGCTGTGCGTCCGGTGTGCGCCCCTCTTAAGAGTCATGATAAAAATGACACATTTACAAGAAAACATGTCAGACCCATGAGGGTTTTGAATCTTAACTCTTCATCTATTTCCTCTCTCTTCTCCACACTTTGACCACTCTTTTACCTTTTATATGCATTTGACTTCTCTTGTCCTTTGCATTAATGAAAACATGTAATGTTAAATGTATAAAAATAATGTAAATCTATAAAGGTGCCCCAGCCAACCACAGAGTTAACATTTCTACCAAGCTTGCGTCATTTTTGTGTCAAGATGTGTTTTGAACTTCATCCACCATAGGTTGGTTATGACATGACCCATCATGCTGCTAAGAAGTGCTTTGACACAGCTGGGCTGAAGCCGTCTGATGTTGATGTCATAGAGCTGCATGACTGCTTCTCTGCCAATGAGCTCATCACCTATGAAGCTCTAGGACTGTGTCCCGAGGGTGAGGCTTTACCTCTCCACCTGTCCTATATACATCAATAATATCTTTGTTGGACCAATCCCAGGGTAATTTTGTAAAGTACATACTTATTTTTTATAACTGCAGGTAAAGCTGGTGAGCTGATTGATCGGGGTGATAATACATATGGTGGTAAATGGGTGATAAACCCCAGTGGAGGACTCATTTCGAAAGGACACCCACTTGGAGCCACAGGTACAATTTGCAATGTTTCAGGTTCAGTGTGTAGGTTAAAGGGATAGTTCACCCAAAAATGAAAATTCTGTCATTATTCACTCACTCTCATGATGTTACAAACCTGTATAAATTTCTTTTATATATATGATATATTTAAAATATATGATATTTTAAGAAATGTTTGTAACAAAACCATTCGTGGACCCCATTTACTTCCATAGTATAATATTTTCCTACTATGAAAGTGAATGGGGTCCAAAACGGTTTGGTTACAAATATTAAAATATCTTCCTTTGTGTTCATCAGAGCAAAGAAATTTATACAGGTTTGTAACAACATGAGAGTGAGAAAATGATGACAGAATTTTTATTTTTGGGGGAACTATCCCTTTAAGCTCTGTAGGGTGCTGTCAGTTAGAACAGTGTTCCTGTAGGTCCGCTGGTAGGCACTAGCAAAGCCTAGGTCATGGGTTTGGTACAGGAAACACAACTGATAATGTCTGCATGCAGTACTCACTGCCAGCAGGGGGAGTCATTTTCACAACTAAAGTATATGACCACTGCGTTAAACTTGTTTTTGTACTGTAAAAGGTCCAGGGTAAACCAATGTACTTTTTAATTTGTGCCTCTAAATTCTTCGGTCCATCTATACTGTTTGTCACTTCCTGTCATCCTCTTTACTGAACAGATGCAGATCTACTTATGCTTCGTTTCTGTGATATTTTTGATGTTGTTTTTGGGGAACATGAATCAAACGGTATCTGTCAAATCTGTTTTATTATTTCTGTGCACACAGCACAGAAACATTTAATGATGGTTTAATGATCCTCAGGACCCTAAGCTCTTCTACAAGGGGTTAAAAGTCACAGGCTGGTGTTGTTTGCCCGAAAAGGTCTTATTCTAAGTACCTTATCTTGTTGAGGTAATCAGCAAGCAGTTTAACCCAACAGGATAAAATGCTCAGCCTAAGCGTTAACACAGACTCATGCTGATGGATTAAGGTGTGGTGTCAAGTCACCGTTCATCACTGCAGTGTTGATTCAATGTTCAGTGCACTAAAGGAAGAGATCACCAAAATATGAAAATTTTTCTATTTACTCACCTTCATCCCTTCCCATATGACTTCCTTTAGTTGAACACTAACTAATAATCTCTATGATCTCTGTTGCTATGGATACATAATGTATCAATCACTAAATAAACTCAAAATATTGTTTTTAGTGCATCATCATGTTGGGTACCATATAAGATAACATGATTGCATTTTAATATAAAATTTTGTTAAAGTTTGTGTTAAACTGAATGAAGGAGGTCATATCTATCTGGGATGGCATGAGAGAATGTTCATATTTTGGTGGCAAAATTTTACAATTTAGTGTAAAATTGATCGCAAGGGACTGTAACACATGTCCAGATAAATGGTAAATGAAACTGTGGTGAATGAACTGTGACCTGTTTTTATGGCTCAGGTCTGGCTCAGTGTGCAGAGCTGTGCTGGCAGCTGAGAGGGGAGGCGGAGCTTCGTCAGGTCCCCGGGGCAAAGGTCGCCCTTCAACACAACATTGGACTCGGTGGAGCAGTGGTGGTCACACTATACAGGATGGGGTTCCCTCAGGAAACAAGGTATGTGTAAAACTAAAACATGTTGAGAACTGTCAGTTTGACATGCATGTTGTGGGTATTATGATACAAGGTTCAGATATATTCAGTTGACCTCCTACCTATTTCAATCTAGATTTCTTTTAGGTCCTTGTTTGAATACATGAATGACTTTTAGATTTCTGCAGATATTTATAATTTCAAATATTTAGCTTTAGAGATTAAACGGTCAAGCTTAGGTTTATGTTTATTTAAGCGTACGATAATTGGGTACAAAAGCCAAGGCTGTTACGGCTATACAGTATGACCTTTTACACACATTAGCCTATATGCATTATGCCCAGGTGAGTCACAAAGAAATAGATCAGCTAGATGTTCATTTGAGTACTTTTAGCGGTGAAAATTAAAATAAGACATTAAAGGGACATTCCACTTTTTTTAAAATATGCTCATTTTCCAGCTCCCCTAGAGTTAAAAATTTGATTCCTACCGTTTTGGAATCCATTCAGCCAATCTCCGGGTCTGGCGCTAGCCCTTTTAGCATATTTTAGCACAATCCATTGACCATTAGCATCGCGCAAAAATAACCAAAGATTTTCAATATTTTTCCTACTGAAAATTTGAGTCTTCTGTAGTTACATTGTGTACTAAGACCGACAGAAAATTAAAAGTTGTGATTTTCTAGGCCCATATGCTAGGAACTATCCTCTCAAACTGGCGTAATAATCAGTGACTTTGCTTATGTAACATGGCTGCAGCAGGCGTAGTGATATTACGCACTGCCCGAAAATAGTCCCCTGGGTTACTTTCAATTGCAAGGGACTATTTTTGGGCAGTGCGTAATATCACACAAGTTTTAAATAGGAAAAATATTTTTAGCACGATGCTAATGGTCTAATCAAATTCAATGGATTGTGCTAAGCTATGCTAAAAGTGCTAGTGCCAGGCCCGCAGATCAGCTGAATGGATTCCAAAACGGTAAGAATCAAATGTTTGCTTTTCAAAAAAAGTGAATTGTCCCTTTAAAAGCAGAACTTTGTACAACTTTTTCAACTTTCTACTCTGAACTTTCTCAGTTCTCGCATTGCTGCCGTCCCCACCAGTGCGTCCAGCGAACTCGCAGACTTCAAAGCTCACACCGTCTTCAATGAGATTGAGAAGAAACTAAAAGAGGTATTTCTTAAGGAATGAGGCTGTCTGTCACCAATTATAACATAAAAAGCCTCTCTTTCTTTTCAAATTGACTTTGGTTTGGCATTTGTTAATCTTTCTGTAGCTTTTTCACACCTATTAAACATAAAATGGCACAGGCAGAAAGATGGGACAGAACAATGACCTGACTGGTTAATAATAGTATTCCTGAATATGGTTAAATGACCTGAAATGAATTGCAAATTAAGTCAGCGTGGTTCCAAATCGTAGAAATAATGAATGCAACTTAAGGTTATTTGATAACGAATAATAGGTAACACTTTACAATAAGGTTGTATTTGTTAACAATTAGTTAATGCATTAGCTTACACAAAATTTTAAATTATACATTTCAGTAGCAGTTATTTAGTTAATTAAATCTATTTTTGGACACTTGCACATTTTGCCCTGCATGTGAATCATCTGTTAACTGCCAAATCTTTGCCATGATTTCTCTTTCTATTAAAGTTTGATGTTTTTTTAGTATACTGAATGAAAAAAATCTAATTTCCCTCATGTTTTATTTTTCACAGGAAGGCGAGGACTTAGTAAAAAAAATTGGAGGTGTTTTTGCCTTCAAAGTAAAGGATGGTCCAGGTGGAAAAGAGGCATTGTGGGTAGTGGATGTGAAAAATGGCAAAGGCTCGGTGACCAATGATGCAGGTGTGTGTGAGGCTTTTCACTGTGAAGGCTATTTGGTGCTGGTAAACGTATGATAAACTTAAAAATAGTGCAGTGACCACTGTCATTTTCACTTTATTATTTAACCAAATTTTAATAATATATCTTTGAACGGAACAAACAAAAATATACCCCCAGCCCCTGTTAAATATTTCCAGTCTTGTTCTCTCATGTTATCAGTTTGAGTCTAGTGACTGAATCATTTGGAGTGAATCTTGACTCACTTATACTGAACAGCAAGTCTGTGCTGTAAACGTATTACAGTTACCTAAAAACTTTATTCTTGGTGACTTTATCTTTAGAAATGCATGAAATATTCACCGGTCATAAAAAAGGCCAGAAGAAATATTTTTGTTTTGTTTATTTAAACACATCAAGCTTGTATTTACAGTACCAATGAATTAATGTTTGCTTCCCTCCCTCACAGGTAAAAACGCAGATTGCACCATTGCTATGGGTGACTCAGATCTTTTGGCAATGATGACAGGGCGGATGAATCCACAAACAGTAGGTTTACAGGATTATTTATTGCAGTACTGGCAAGTCACAGTGTTTATATGCTTTATTGATAATGATTACATTCTGGTTAGAGATTTGTGCTAATTCCCTAATCCTATGTTAAAGGAAAACACCACCATTTTTCAATATTTTACTATGTTCTTACCTCAACTTAGACGAATTAATACATACTGTACCTATGTTTTTTCAATGTCTGCATTAATCTTTGTACATCGCGTTGTGAATGTGTTAGCATTTAGCCTAGCCCCATTCATTCCTTAGGATCCAAACAGGGATGAATTTAGAAGCCACCAAACACTTCCATGTTTTCCCTATTTAAAGACTGTTACATGATTAAGTATGGTGACACAAAATAAATTGAAGCAGTTTTTTTTAAGTGGATAAAAAATGAGAACTATATTGTTGGTGGAAGATCACTTAGTTTGCAACACTTCGACCTCGGCGCACAGAAAACATCATCACTCTTGACTACTCCCCCTCTCGTTCAAACTTCTGTCACGGGTGTGCCTCATGAGCCTTGAAAAGTGAAGCCTCTGGCTCTTTGATCGCCCCCTGGTGGCTGGCTGCAGTACAAGTCATAAACCCCGCCCTCTTCATTCAAACGAATGGGACTCTGCTCTAAATAAAAAAATTATTTACACTTCCAATAAAAGTTTCTGAAAGATGGTTTTGGTCCTTTCAAGTAGTTGTTATCACGCTGGTATATGTTCAAGTCTTCATTATTGTGGTAAGTTTCATTTTAGCATGTAATTTGATGCAATAGAAACGGGGCGTGACGTTACGATTGGCCTGGTTGAATTGGTCGCGCGGGCGTTTGGGCGGAAGTTTGATACCGCGGCTCCGCCTCTGGCTCCACGGACGATTCCTTCTGCGCATGCCTTGGCTCCAAACTGACGTTTTTACGTAACATGGCGGCGACCGTGGTCGGACATTTTTGGCTTTTCAACAATTCATTACAATGGTGGGAGGCGACGTCGCGTCGTCCATCTTTTTTTACAGTCTATGTTCTGTCAATATTACTTCACCCGAGGTCGAAATGCTGCAAACTAAGTGCTCTTCCGCCATACGATATAGTTCCCATTTTTTATCCACTTAAAAAATTGCCACGTTTTATTTTGTGCCACCATACTTACTCATGTAACTATTCATGTAACAGTCTTTAAATAGGGAAAACATGGAAGTGTTTGGTGGCTTCTTAATTCATCCCTGTTTGGATCCTAAGGAATGAATGGGGCTAGTCTAAACGCTAACACATTCACAGCGCGCTGTACAAAGATGAAGTGTACTAATTAAAAAAAAGAGGTATATTTGTCTAAGTTGAGGTAAGAACATAGTAAAATATTAAAAAAATGTGTTTTCCTTTAAATGTTAAAAAATGTGCTAAGGTCTGATTAGCTTTAGTTTAGTTTGCTAAGACAAACAACTCTATTAGTATTGCTCATACTTAAGGTTAGAGATTTTTAACCTGTCTGGTTACAGATTTTTTTGAATGCATAGTCGGATTTTAATCCGTAATGTTGGTGACTGCCTGCCATTGCTGCAGCATTTCAGATAAGTCGAGTGTCAGAGATGAGCTTTGACCCGTGGGCTGTGATGTTCCAGTCAATCCAGCTGACTGATCTCTGTGGAAAAAGATTAACATGCAGTCACTTTAACATTTCCATGTCCCAGCTTTGGCTACATCATACATTATCTTAAGAGTTTATCTGTGAATGACCGGTAAACACAGTTCATGTCGAAGGCAGAATTTGGCCACATTTGGTCTTTCTTCCAAATACTTTTGTGGCAAATGTTCTTCAGACTTATTCTTATTGGATGAGCTGAATTCAAAGCTGTTGTAAATGCAGATAAATCCACACCGGTGACTGTACATTTTATAATATAGTATATAGTATAATATAGGATTTGATGAGCGTATACATGCCAAGATCATTTGGTTAATATCATGATCTCATTTTTGAACGTAGTGGCGTTTAGCTTTTGCATCAGAGCTCTTTAATTATAAACGAAATCCCTTATAACAGGAAGCGGTTTTAGTTTAATCGTTTGAAGGTCAAACGGCTTAATCATCTTATGGCATATGTACTTATTTACATTTTTAGTTATATCACCACCACACCATTTGTCTTTTATATGTACAGTTTCTCTACTAATTTATTAATATTTTGTTGTTTAAAGGCATTTTTCCAAGGAAAACTGAAAATAACTGGGAATATGGGAATGGCCATGAAACTTCAGAACTTACAGCTGACACCAGGCAAAGCCAAACTGTGACAACACTGCAAATGTTTACTGGGTCATTGCACAAAGCATTCGCATAACCCACTTGATTGAATGGACTTGATAAAGGCTACATCAGTGATGTTAACAATATAACTCAAGGAAGTCCAAGCAAACCATATCAAATGTACTCTTAACTAATAATGTAAGAGTTCATTTGGATAGATACTTATAAATTTGCTGAAATAACTATATTGATGTGAATCAATTAATCTGTGTTGAGGCAGCCTCAAAACCTAAACCACATAAAGTATTAACAATAAAGTACAAGTAAATCACAGTAACTAATTGGTTACTGTACAAATAAATCGTGGAGCTTTATAATGTGCCACTAACTAACCAGTGTTGCATTTATCATTCAAATTTATACCATTTAAAAACTAATATGACCTTTTTTAAAATAATGATCCAAGCAGAGATTCAAACAGTGCTTGATATGTGATGGTGAATTTAAGCACATGTTTAAAATCCTGCTTTAAATAAATACACACATAGTAAATAAGCTAGCTGAGTTTGTTTAGTGATCTTTACTTTCGTAACTTTGGGGGTTGGGAATATTGTCACTTTTAACAAACTGTATAATTGTTTATTAATCAAGTTTTTTAAAAGAATTTCCACAATGATTTCTAATAAATACATCTTATTAAAAATATTAGCTTTTATGTTTTTGAAATGGTTTTACGATATGTATGTATACTTAAACCCCCGTTTTTCAGTATTTTACTATGTTCTTACCTCAACTTAGATGAATTAATACATCCCTATCTTTTTTTCAATGCGTGCACTTTATCTTTGTACACCGCGTTGTGAATGTGTTAGCATTTAGCCTAGCCCCATTCATTCCTTATAGGATCTAAACAGGGATGAATTTAGAAGCCACCAAACACTT
The DNA here is from genome assembly GCF_030506205.2 of Paramisgurnus dabryanus. Taxonomy (NCBI): domain Eukaryota; kingdom Metazoa; phylum Chordata; class Actinopteri; order Cypriniformes; family Cobitidae; genus Paramisgurnus; species Paramisgurnus dabryanus. The sequence continues at coordinate 17,337,746 of NC_133342.1, read as the reverse complement.
CCATGTTTTCCCTCTATAAACACTGTTACATGAGTAGTTACACAAGTAAGTATGGTATCACAAAATAAAAAAAAGCGGATAAAAGATGAGAACTATATTGTATGGCGGAAGAGCACTTAGTTTGCAGCACTTTGACCTCGGCACACTGTACCATCAGTAACGCAGTTTTATTTTGTGCCACCATACTTACTTGTGTAACAATGTAACAGTTCTTAAATAGGGAAAACATGAAAGTGCTTGCTGGCTTCTAAATTCATCCCTGTTTGGATCCTAAGGAATGAATGTGGCTAGGCTAAATGCTAACATATTCACGAAGCGCTGTACAAAGATTAAGTGCACGCACTGAAAAAAGATAGGTATGTTTTAATTTGTCTAAGTTGAGGAAAGAACACAGTAAAATATTAAAAAAATGTGGTGTTTTCCTTTAATATTTGGACATTCTTGCATTTTGGATGCAACAGTAATTATGATGCTCTCATCTTCCAGTGCTTTCACAGTCTTTGACTGTCTGTACAGTTTTCAGTGACAGCACTGTGTTTGTAACAAAATGTTTCAAAAGATTTCATGTTGCGGTTTCGTTGTAAACATCTTTGTATATATAACTAGATTCCAGTTAGATTTTGTGAATGCATCAAATTAGGATGGCAAGAGCACAGTAATTTACTCGTTCATAAAACCCAGAAGAAAGAGGATTAGTAAAGCTCAGCAGCTGTCTAAAGAGTGCTAATGTGTTCACGCAGAATGAGAGGTAACGTTTTTTTCCAGAATACAAGCATCTTTACTGTACTTTCATAATGAGCAATTACCGTGTTTTGGATTCCTGCATGGTTTCAGCAGTGCATATGCTGGGCACAGCCACATGCTGCCATTCTGCTACATGTATGCATTTCGTAAACTACTTACAAACCGGCCACCTACTTGTTGGCTAGAATAATTATGCCAGACCTTACATGCAAGCACATAGCGTAGCAAAATATTTGATGCACCATTGAACAAGATTGGATCTTTTTATTTTGTGGGATAAAGACTTAAGTAGGTTTGGAGGTTGCTTAAATAAAAAGCATAACTGTAATATTTTTGCTCGGCTGTATCACAAAGGAATTTTAATGGCCTTCCACTGTTTTTGAAACCTAGCAGATGAATCATGGTCAATACGCGAGTCAGACGTACTTGACGTGTTTATACAAAGAATCCTGTAAGGCTTTGGAATTTGTTGCATGGTTTGCAAGTCCATAAAGTTTGCAAGGAAGAATTTCCTGTAACTTTGTCAAAGACACCGACTTGCTCTTCTTCGAAGTCTGAAGGACAGACACAAACCAATGACACAAGCAAAACGCATACAGTATGAAAATAGTCTCACTCTTAAAAATGAGAAGGCCATTATCTGTTTTATCCTTTTAACTGCTCAGTTCTTAAAACGTTGATCGTATGAATTATTGCATCCAAATACACAAGGAGATACATCCAGATCCCAGAAACTATAATATAGGTCATCGTAGATTTTCTTTCTATTGTAGAAGAGTTTCATTTACAAAAATATTTCACTCCCAAAAATATTTTTTTGTCTATAAAATAAAAGTCATTAAGGAAGGTCAACAGGAATGAAATGCATTACAATTAAAGGGTGAGTAAATGACAAAATATGATAAAATATATTTCTAGTTATTAAAAATATTTCATGTAAATCCTAACTTGGGTGTGTTTTATCAGGACTACAGGAAAGATTATGTGCTACTGTACATAAGCCGTTTTTCCGGTAAACAGAGCAAACCTCTTTAATGCACTGTAATCCTCAAAATATGACATTTAACCATTGCAGTACTTTTCGAGGCCACTGTATTATGATCACTGGTGCTTACATCCTCTCAAGGAGACAAAATGTATTCTCTCTGTTATAATAAAAAACAGACTTGAACAGAAAAAGCATTCAAAAAATTATAAATATTGCAAAAGAAACCAGAATACAGTATACTGTACACTTTCCATAGACATCAGTAGTTTTAAAAAGTACATGGCGTCTTTTGTCGCCAATAGATAACAAGGAAAACACACAATGACAAAGCACTTATATATATACACAGATCTTTTTCCACATATCTGCTCATCATCCTCTGTGATATTTAAAAGAAACAAGGAACAGGTGCAGCAAACAGCAACCGGGTCCAAAGACCTGTAATCCTCTGTGGTATCAGAAAGTTAAAGCAAAAGATTGGTTGCCAGTTCTGAGCACTTGGTCTTTTTGTTTGGTCATAAAATGCACCAGTCATGCTCTGAGAGAGTCTAGACATTGGTCTCCAGACCATTCATATCAATGGCACAGTGGTCCTTGTCTTTGTGCGCTCTTTTATAATTGTGTGGAGACAAGTGCGGGGACTTTTTCTTTTCTGGCTTGATGCCCTCCTCCAGCTGCATGAGGCGGGCCACGTCGGGTGAAAGGTGAGAGGGTTTCCTTGTGGGGCCTGGTGGAGGAGGCTGGAAACCGTTTTTTTGATGGGATATCATCTGTTGGATGCTGATCATGGGTTTGGTCTCACAGATTAGAGGAATCTGCAAGGACATAAGGACAAGATAGTTTTTTTTTTTAGTCACAGAGCTCATAAACATTTCTAACCTTAAAGGGGTGGTTCAATGGTATTTCAAGCATTCTTACGTATTAACACAGTTATAGAGTTGTTTCCTCATGCTAAACGTAAGCAAAGTGTCAAAAAAGCAGTGGGGCGTGTTACAGATTATTTCTGTGCCGAATGCACATCGCCAGGGTTCGTACAAGTTTCGAAAAGTTTTTTTCGATTACAGGTCCAGCAGGGTTTTCTATACGTATCACTTCTTTATATGGACACTTCCCCCGGAAAACCCTGCCCACCATCAATCAGCGGATAACGCTAGAACTTGCAAACATCATATCACGCGACACAGATGTTTAATTTCAAAACTCAATAATGACACGAAAGATGAAGTGTGTTTTTGGATGTAAGGAGAAGAAAGCCAGCTTTATGGAAACTATGGATATAGTTTGTAATCCGGGGTATCAGCGGAATTTTGCGTGTGTGTTTGATAGGCTGGATTTTCCCAACCGGGTCATGAGTTGCGGTAAGTAAAACTTCTGTCTTATGTTGGAAATAGGCGCATGCATATTATATAAATGACACGAACATGTAGTGAATCATAAGTTATAAGTGTTATAAAGTGTTGCATGACTCGTACTCGCTCCTCCTGCGGTAGTAACTCCTCCTTCTTCATTTTTTTGTACATTATCGTAAAGTTCAGTAAAGCTAATCTTTCTTTTATAAATCTGATTAAACTAAAGACTCTTCGGAGATATAAAGGATGTAATATTACTCTATAGGTACTCCAGATTAACATCAGAAATGCAGAAACAGCATGTGTTACGTGAGCTTTAACCCACGAGCATCACCAAAATGGCTGCCAAGTGCTAAAGGGACATATACTGTAAAACTTAATTCGTACCTCTTCACCCTCCTTCACAAAGTCTTTTCTGCATATATGTGCCATGATTCCTGTGGCAAGAGCATCGCCCATCACATTCACCATTGTCCTGAATCGATCCCTGATAGGTGCACAAAATGAATTTCCAATCAGAGTATTTCTTAATGAAAACGCTAGAAACTTAATTAAGAAAGTGAAATGTTTTTCCACTACTGTGGTCAAACAGTGAGTCTGTCTTACAGTGCCCAATCCACAGCGATGATGAGAGTGATGTCATCAGTAGGGAGTCCCACTGAAGTTAATACTATCACCATGGTTACCAGACCAGCCTGTGGGATGCCCGCAGCACCTATACTGGCTGCTGTAGCAGTGATACTGGATTGTTGACAAAATAACATGTTAGACGTTTCATGATTAAAACTGTAATCTCACTTACTAAAAAAGTTTTAAAATGTTTACCTGATGGTGATGATCTGCCCGAAGTCCAGCTCGTAGTTATTGACCTGAGCGATGAATATGGCCGCCACAGCTTCGTACAAAGCTGTACCGTCCATGTTAATAGTGGCTCCGACAGGAAGTACAAAGCGAATGATTCGTCTGTCAATGTGGTTGTTCTCCAGGAGGCACTTAAAGGTGATAGGCAGCGTGGCAGAGCTGCATTACAGCATATGTGTACAGTTAATAAACTAAAGCCAATAAACTACATGCTTCTGCATTATATTCTGTCTCTCTCAGAAATATTGAACACGAAAAAGTAAGGTGGAGATTTGTTTAGTATACCTGGATGAAGTGGCTAATGAGATAAGCAGGGCCTGTAAGATGCCTCGGATGTAGACGATGGGGCTTTTTTTGGTGATGAAGAAGTACATAGAAGGCAGGATGAACAGGCCATGAAGCACCAGTCCCATCACCACAGTAATAGCATAGAAACCCAGCTTCTTTCCCATGGCTGAAGGGTCGTCCATTTCCAAGATCTTTCCGGCTACCAGGAACACAATCCCAAATGGGAAGTACCTGTAGGATTGCACCAGAAATTTTTACATTTCATATTTATTTATTTGCATATTGGTACTTCAACAGTGCACATTGGTACCTTAAAGGGTACATATTGGTACCTCAAAAGTATATATCTGTACCAAAATGGTACAACGGTACTGTCCCAGTGACAACTTTTGTACCTTTGTTTCTGATGATTCATGCACACCAAACACGAAGCATCACGTTCCTCGCTCTAGATTAAAGACGCGTTTCTTCGCAATCACGCCCCCCAATTTGCTTCATTTGGGTCGCCTCGCATTAGTTTGCATCTATTCGCGTCTTTGCATTGACTTTGTATGTAACCTACTCGTGCAGATCGTTAAATTCATATTTAGTGTGTACGCCCAAATGCTGCATGCAAACCAAGCGCAAAGCATCGCGTTCCTCGCTCTAGATTACTCACGGGATTTAACTTTGTGTCATGCAAATTTTTTACTTTCATAAAGAGGTGTTTTCATCGCAATCGTGCCCCTCCAACTTACATCATTTAGTCGCCCGGCATGAGTTTGCATGTATTCGCGTCTTTGCGTTTACTTTGTATGTAACCTACTGGTGCAAATCATTACATTCACATTTGGTGTGTAAGCTCTAATACTGCGTTCACACCAAACGCGAAGTATTGCGTTCCTCGCTTTAGATTACTTGCAGGATTTAACTTTGTGTCATGAGATTTTTTGCTTGAGTTGAATAATTTCAACTTGCACAAAGACGTGCTTGAGGCGAATAGCGTGTGTTTTCGCGCCAATTGCGCTTCCCGATTCGCGTCATTCACATCTCCCTGCGCCAGTTTGCATCTATTTGCGTTTTTTGCATTGGCTTTGTATGTAACCTAATCGTGCAAATCGTTAAATTCACGTTTGGTGGGTATGCTGCACGAAGCATAATGTTCCTTTCTCTAGATTAGCCTACTTGCGGGATTTTACTTGTTTTTTTACTTGAGTTGAATATTTGTAACTTGCGTGAAGACGTTTTCGAGGTGAATAGCATGTGTTTTTGCTACATTCGCGTCTTTCGATCCCGCGCCAGTTTGCCTCTATATTCAAATTTTTTCATTGACTTTGTATTTGACCTACTCGCACAAATCGTTAAATTTGCATTTAGTGTGTACGCCCCATAAGAGTATCTCATACCAATAAGCCGTATACATTGAATTACATACAGCAATATAACATATTACCATATAACAATAGCCACAATTTTCAGCACAGCTTCATTCAGACTTTGGCAAAAGTTGACCAGAGCGCTGCCATTTGGGCCCATCCTTCCAAGCATTATACCTGAGCAACAAATATACTTTTTTTATAAGCATTTATAAATAAAACGCTGAATGACAACATAAGCATTGGTGCTTTAACTCACCCATAGTGGCTGAGAAGATCACAATACCAAGCACATTCATGCCCTCACTGGTGCCTGGCAGCGTCCTGAAGACAACATCAGGAGGTGGCGTCAGGTCGAGGGAAAAATTCTGAATATCTGTGCCGTTGTCATCTTGGATTCCATAAATGAAGACGCGTCTGGTGGTGGCGTCCTGTAAATCCTGACTGCTGGTGGGTTTGGGCTTCATGATGGGAATACTTCTTGTGCGATACTAACACATGATTAAGAGAGAATGCATATTCATAAAAAGTCATGAGTTTGAATACACTGCCAGTTAGTTTTGATAAAAGCGTCTATGCATATATTTGTGAAAATGCACTAAACTATACGTTAGTGGGCAAAAGTGATGTCTAGGGGGATTATTTGTACAATATTTGCTTTTAATGCCCCTTCAGGTTAGATTAAAACAGCAACATATGAAGTGTATGATACAAAATAGACAAAAACAGAACCCCTATAGACGGTTTCAGCAGTAACAACATAAACAAGCGGCTGTCGTGGTCATCACGTAACTTCCGGTAAACTCCGCTAAGAATAAATAACAACAAAGTTCTTTAAACGTAGTTCAGTTATATAACAAGCAAAAAAAACAACACATATAATACCTAGGAAACCAAAACATTTGTTATTTTCGACGAGGCATTTGTTCAAGAGATCAGTTTAGCAACTAAGTCAAACCATAAAAAAAACGAAACCGGAAGTAAAGTTTGGATCCAGACGTGTATCGCGTCAGTGCACGTGCATCCGATGAAACCGTCTATAAGTATTGCAAGCACAGGATATAACAGAAAATTGAAAAAACTCACTTGTTGAAAAGTTGCTTGAACCAAGTTGGCAGGAAACATGTTGCTAATCGAGAAAAAAAAACATATTTATTTTTACGACATGGGATAGTTTTCTGACCTGTTGTATATGATCTTACACCAGTTAGTATAAGTTTTAAATATAGCCAGTCTTGCCAGGTTTGCAGTTTTCCCACACAATTGGGCTATTTTGAAAATACAGTTGCGGGAAAAATTTCGGAGCCGCGGGTTGCGGTTTTTTGGGCTAGTTTTATAATGTGCCGCGGCCACAAAAATGTTTTTCTGTAGACTTATAAAATGAACGTTCTTTATTTTCCTAATGTGCATTAATCCCATAAGAAATACCTGTCAACCCAAGGACAGCTGCAGCGTCAGGAAGTCAGTGGAAAAGTGAGTGGAGGGGCACGTTTTGCTCTTAATATCACGTTAGAAACAAGAAATTACCTTACGTAAGAAGTTACGTCTATACTGAGAGGATATTTACACTATGTGAACCCATCTTTGTATGATATTTTCAAGTTAAATTGAAAATTTTAAATTCATAGATAGTATGTTAAAAGGGCAGAGTTCATACTGTCTCAAAATAGCCCGGTTGGGTACATTTAACATTAAGATAATCTTAAGAATTACTTAAGTAAAATTTTTTTTGTTTAGAACAGAATAGTGTGTGAAAATAGAGCAGTTTAAGTGCATTAAGAAAATGTTAATCTGCATGGAAAGTACATTGAAAGCAATAGTAAGAGTTTATTTTAGAGCCTTTGTTGTAATCCCGGAGTTTTCAACTGTGATTGGACAAATGTAAAAATTGAGCTAGTTTTCATTCCTTTTGGGCGGGTTTTAAGTTGTCATTGGGCTGGAAATTTTTCTTGGACCTGGCAACGCTGATTATAGCTTTCAATGCCGGTAAAAAGTCTGCTGGCCAGGTCTGGTGGTACTCATATAAACAACAGCAGAGTACATTTAACACTGGTGATTTTGCAATGATGGACCTGTATAATCATGCTATTTATCAGTTAAACAGAGCTAAAGCCGCTTGGCGACAAGCATTGTCTTCGTTGATGCTAAAAATCATGGCTGGGATATCACCATAGGCACCAGCATTCATGTTCATTTGCTGCTGGCATGCCATTGATCATTCAGCAGAGTACATCTTCAAATTGTATTGCAGTTTTATTTGTAATTACTAAAAGTAGCAAACTCAAGTATGCCTTCAACAGTAAAGTACATCATTTAGTGCCAGATAGTATGCATTTTTTCGCGAGTCAACTTATCCAAACCCCTTCAGTGCCGATCAACCCACTGTCTGGTCAAAAACAGCAAAATACTCTACACTAGATTTTCTCCATGAAATGTACCATAAATAAACTGAGCTATTCTTTCTAAATAGCTTCCTCTTCTGCCATCAATTCAATGAGGGCCATATGGTCTCAGGCTCAGATCAGTAATCAGGTTTAACTCCAGCCTTTACCAAACACCCCAGTGACACAGGGCTATGCCCACGCAGCGTATGCAACAGGTGGGACAGGAATTCCCCAGTCCTCAGCCAACCTTAAACTGAGATACATCTAAGCTCATCTGATCCCTGCTTCATACTCTTAAAATTTCCACAGCTAAAAAATAATGCCAACTACTGAAATTAATGTTATAATTCATTTATTACACGCTTGTTAACTGTAATGAAACCTCTTCTCATAGCATGCAAGTTTGCTATGTATCCCTATCACACACACTATCTGTCTCTCTTTGTATCGCTCTTTCTTATTATTAATATATCAAATTATACATACACACACATACACACACACTGCCCGACTTTCTTTTTTTTACAATCTATGCATAGTGCTGAGCTTTGAAAGTTTATTGACATGACCCGACAACTTGCCCCACTGACCGACTACAATAGTAACACAATGCCAGTGAGCCAAACTCTGCCCTCACTTTACTCAAACAAACACTAAATAGCTTAGCATGAGCTTTACTTGCATGCTTCAACAAGCACTCCAAAGCCCAGGTGAACATGTGCCTACATGCGATCACTAAAACAGTGAGGAAATTACCAGTTTTTTTCTCAAGATGTTAACTAAAATCTATTTAACAAGTGACCTAGCCAAGGACTTAATCAGCAAAGCAACATGATCTCATGGAAAGTCGTGTTATGGTCATGCAAAATTTTATTAACTTTTTTGTGTCCATGGCACGAAATTCAGCTTTTTACGTGCCTTGAGCACGAATATCTTTTTCATGACACACAAATTTCTATAAATAGTTTCTTGTGTTCATGGCACGACTTTCTTTTTCGTGTCATTTTATGTTTTTTAAAATTTAAAATCATTGTCGCTTGGGGTTGGGGTTAGATTTGGGGTTTGGGTTAGGATGTACTTTTATTTATTTGCTTCTACATGTTTTTTCCAGTTTTAAAACTATTTTCGCCTGGAGTTAGGGTTAGAGTTGGCGTTTGGGTTAGGATGTTTAAAAATGTAACCGAAAGTGATTCTAACCCCAGCCCCAAGCGACAATGGTAAGAAAATAGGAAAAAACTGAATTTCGTGACATGGACATGAATAAATTTATCAAATTTTGCATGACTATAACGCAACTTTCCATGAGATCAGTCTGCAGCAAATATAAAACACTGATAAATGGAAGATGCACTGTAAAACAATTCTGTAGAAATTCAAGTGTCACTTGCAGCTGGTTGCCGGTAACTTACCATAGATTTAAATTTATGTCATTTACTGGCAACATTTTGTTCAAAGTTAAATGAACATTAAACATTAACAAGTCTTTGTCTTTACAGAGTAAAACTAAAATAACAGCATCAAGCAAAGCATTCTGGGAAACAAAATCTGAAGCAAAAAACAGAAAAAGGATGATGATTTCTGGTTCCCAAAATGCTTTGCATGAGGCAGTTATTTTAGTTTTACTCAGTAAAGACTTGTAAATGTTTAATGTTCATTTAACTTTGAACAAAATGTTGCCAATAAAATAACATAAATTTAAATCTACGGTAAGATACCGGCATCCAGCTGCAAGTAAGACTGTATTTCTTTACAGTGTACTCAATCAAAAAAATAAAAAGTGAACACTGCTCACAATAATCTACTTTCTTCTACATCTCATAATAGCTAAAAACTGCAGTTGTTTTATTACTTTATTGTTGATCACAGATACATTTTGCCAGAGTTTCTCAACACTCTTACCGTATAAGGTCCAGCAGAGCATCAGCTGAGCTCATGATGGGCTTGCCGCTGTCTTCAGAGTCCTCCTTCTGTGCTGCTCCACCCGGGTGGATGATGATGACCATGACGATGCCCACCACCACAGCCACAAAGGTCGTCCACAGATAATATGAGATTGTCATGATGCCCAGCCGACTGGAACACTTGGCATCCAGTGCTGCTAGACCAGACATTAAACTGAAAAGACATTAAGAAAACATGAAATCTCCCAGCTGCACAGGAATACAAGTTTAGGTGAGGAACAAACACTCATTTAAGTTTAAAGTAATATTATGCATCTGCAAAACATATCCATCTTATACCTTGGGCCTGCTATTTTACCATCTAAAGTTCATGTATTTCATTTCATCACATGATAAACGTTGCAAGATCTTGAAAGGATTATCATTTTTATAGCTGACTGCGTTGAAATAGACTGATGAACACATAAACAAAAGTGTTGGTTTAATAAGGGACAAACCCAGCCTTTGGGTTAAATTAACCCAGAAAATGTTTATTTTGACCCAACAATGTGATAAAATAACCCAGCATTTTTGGTTGAAACAACCAGCATGGGTTAAATTACATTGCTTGTCTGTTTTTAGATGTTACATATAAAGTAAGAGAACCACACCAAAAAAAGAGGAATATCAAAGTTTTGTTTTGTTTCAGTGTCAATAAATTTTTTGTGTTCTAGTGCATGTACTTCTGTGGAGCTGCAATTCGGCAGAAAAACTTGTACTTTCATTATGTTTAGAAACATGAAAACCGTTTAACAAATTTCACACAACGCAACATAGATAATCCTGGGCTGTGATTAGAATAACTTAATTAGAATTGATTGAAATACTGATGTATTGGCCACGCTACTTCCACAAGCTGCCAACATAATGCCCTGAAGACAGCAGAGGTAATCTCCAAAAGAACATGAAGCCCTCAAATGAGAAAAAACTTAATAAAACAGATGTATTTTCTTAAACAGCTTAATAAAGTGCCACGTGTGTATATACTAAGTGTTGTCCTTCCTAAAATTAGCATTAAAAACCATGCCTATTATAAATAATATAAAGATATTTACTTTAATCATTATGTTAATAATGCAGACGAGGAAGAAAAAATTATGTTTTAAGTTTAGAAACATTATGATTTCCCCGTCCCTTGCCCATAGGTGTCTTTTACACTGGGGACGCTGGGGACCTGTCCCCACCACTTTTTGAAATGGCTGATTTTGTCCCCACCACTTTTTGAAAGCATTTGGTTAAAATGTTCTGAAAAACCAAGCAATACCTGTGCGACTTACACTGCAAAAATGTCTTTCTTAGTATTTTTGTCTTGTTTTTAGTAGAAAAATCAATAAATTCTTAAATCAAGAAAATTTCTTGATGAGCAAAAAAATAAGTCTAGTTTTTAGACAAAAAAATATACAATTTAAGTGACTTTGTGATTAAAACAAGCAAAAATATCTGCAAATGGGGTGAGAAAAATAAGCAAAACACTTAATTTAAGCAAAATTTTCTCACACCATTGGCAGATATTTTTGCTTGTTTTGATCACAAACTCACTTAAATTTTATATTTAAAATGACTTACTTTCTTACGTCATTTTGCTCATCAAGAAAATACATCTTGATTTAAGAATTTTTACATATTTCTACTGAAAACAAGACAAAAATAGTAAGTAAGAAAGTAAGATTTTCAGGAATTTTTTTTTTGTATTTTTGTCTTGTTTTCAGTAAAAAATATCTAAAACATGTCAAATTAAGATGCTTTTTCTTGATGAGCAAAAATCTAGTTTTTAGACCAAAAATTTCCAATTTAAGTGATTTTGTGCATAAAACAACATAAAAAATCTGCCAATGGGGTGAGCAATTTTTGCGTCATCTGTTTTAAAACATTATGATTGGCCCGAAGCTGTCAGCGCGGTCTGACGTCGTTCGTTCTAAATGATTCTGATTGGTCAGTTGAGACATTTGCAGGTTCGTTCTTTTCAAATAATAACCGCTCCAAAGTAATAACGCATAGCCGGTACTACTTGTACGATTTAAATCGCTCCGCGCCAATAAAGATTACTGTTTGGCGCCATCTAGTGACAAACACTGGACAACCACAACATTTTGACATTAATTTTAACATGTACGGAAAAACAAAACATTTAAACAGTGGATAGAAGAACGAACAACGACAAGACAAAGAGAGCTTACTGAGACTGAACTTGACAAAATAGAGCATGACAGCTACGAAGCCAACACACAAAAAAATACAGAATGGGCATTAAAACTTCTCAAAGACTGGCTAAAAGAGAAAAAAATGGAGACAGACAAGTATGAAGCAGAGGATCTTAATAAGGTATTACGATCATTTTATGCATCTGTGCAAAGTTTCGCGGAAGGATAAAAATGTTAATTTAAAACAAACATGCCAATAAAATGTTTCAAGTTCATATTCATGTCCAGTTTTTTTTCTTATGTGGCAAGTAGCCGTGTAATAAGCGGGATAATGTAGAGGCAGCCGGTAGTTATCGGGAAATAAGCCCCTTCAGTGTGATACAAGACCCTCCGCTTCGCGGTGGGTCCTGATCACACTGTCGGGGCTTATTTCCCGATAACTACCGGCTGCCTCTACATTATCCCTTACTTGTACCACGGGGCTGTTAAATGCTTGATTCTGATTGGCTGAGAAATGTTTCATGGGTGTTGATTATTTGTCTGTAAACCGCACACCCAACCTGTCAAATGTCTTGAAATAGGCACCCTAGCCATGTTTGTGGTTATTGTGGTATAAGAGGAATAATTGACTCCAGTCCTTTGAATTATTTGAAAATAATGCACACCCGCACAGCATCGTGCCGCATTGCCACCTTGGGTGTACATAATTTTCTTATAGTTCAACGGCCCATCGTCAATTATTCCTAACTTAATGCAAGTGATGCTAGATTATTAGATTAATCATGACAAAAATTATAATAACTAATATTTACTTTATACATAATACAATTTTGACTGCATTATTTGTGTACCCCTGCTCCTTCTCCTGGACCTTTATAGTTAAGAAGTGACATGGCCAGGTCTACTTCTAATTTTCATACTAAAAAGCTCCCTCAATAAGCTCATCTCTGATCTCTGAAATGGAAGTCACCGTTGAAGTCAACTAAATGAGCTGAAAATCCTCATATGTGACCCTGTCTGTGAAATCCTGGCTATAGTCTCATAATATCATTATGAGATTTGGAGCATTAAATGTTAGATTTCATTCACTGATTTTAATCTCTGACATGATGCATGGGCAATGTTAAAGATATCAAGGTTATATCACAAAATGTTCTTTACATTATGTTGGATGATTTATGCAGAAAAAAGCAAATCACAAAAAATGATTTTAACTGGGTTTTCACAGACTGGATTTCATAAAATTTGTACAGCAATTGTAATTTAAACTAATAGGTTTATATATATATATATATATATATATATATATATATATATATCCTACTGAACACAATAAAATTCCTACAGAATTTCTATACTATTTGAATCCTACTGTGCAATCTTTATCAGAATCCCACTTTTATCCCGTTGAAAAAATATATAATATCAAAGGAGTTATGATTATGCTATAAATTAAAATTTAAACCCGAACAGGGTCTTTACTGAGAAAAAAGATTTTCATGCCACTTAAAAAACCCAATGGTCAGCTGATCACAGATGCTTATTTCACATTATGTCCTCAGATGCATCTTCAATGCATCTCATACGCCTCTATTAAACCCAGGTTTTAACATGACACAGTTGTCACAGTTATGATACACAAACTTGGGATCCAGAGCACAGTGGTCCATTTGAGAACACTTATTAGACCAAGTTTGTAATACTTATTAAACTGACCTCAACTTCCTTACTTCTGATCCAAACATACCAGATCAGTGGATGATGGGTATTAATATTGAGAATAATAAAAATGAAATTCTCATTCTTTATGCTAATGGGTCAACACAGCATTCCTGCAATGTGTCACAGTCTTGCCTTAAGGGCCGGTCACTTTAAACTTTTCGTTCTATTGACCTCTTCTTCTTCTTCCTCTATTTCTTTACGCCATTCCAGCATCTTCGGCTATATTCATGGCGAGAACTAGTTAATCCATGCACAAGTTTTATTCAGACCAGTTGATCCATACACAGGTTGGGGGAGGGACAATTTGGCATCTCCAATCTGCCTAACTTGCATGTTGAGTAAACCCACGCTGACCCAGGGAGAACATGCAAACTCCAAACAGAAAGGCCACCTGCCCTAGCCGGAGCTCGAACCGGGGACTTTCTTGCTGTGAGGCAACAGTGCTACCCACTGAGCATTCTATTGACTTCCATTCATACGCATGCGAATGACTCAGAATGGAAACACAAGCTTGTGCGACAATATTTCGCAGCTCGCAGTCTGGTGAACTTTGACCTGTGAATTTGCATCACGTGGAGTGACCAGTACAAAACCAGTATGTCACTGCGTGACCTTTATCTCTGAAAAGCGCAAATGGACAAAGCCAAAGATCCCATTGATAAGCTGCTCCCCGCAGCAACGTCCGACCAATACATGCATTCTCAAAGTGACCATGGCTTTAGCTTGTTATTGTATCTCCCATGTTTCAATTCATTAGTTCATTGTCTTGTTAAATACCCCCTCCTCTGTTCCCATGGTTTCCCATCATCCTCACCGGTGTCTTGTTTAGTTACATCATAAGTCCTGTGTATTTATACCCCTGCCTTTGTTCTGGTCCTGGTCAGTCCTCATTTGCACCATGTTGTGTTTTACCTTTATGTTTATGTCTAGTGTTGTGTTGGAAAGCTAATCTGCTGTGGTTTGTTTATCCAGTATAAATGAAAGTAGAAAAAATAGTTACTTATCCTATTGCTTAATATATTCAGATTTAACTATTGCCAAACTCTGAAGAAAGGCTGCATTAGCTACACAATATTTGGCAATTACAAAATAGTGTAATTGCATTAGTATAATCACCTCTCCTTAACACATGATTTAAGGTATAATTCAAACGGCGAGATACACAAGGGAAGTGTAATGAGAAATGTATGATTATGCATGTAGTTTATTCACTGAGCACAGAACACGTGGGATGTGGATATGGCACATTGTAGAATTACTGTAGGACATGAGCAAGCAATAATAGGTGAATTTGATGTAAATGCATTTCCATTATTATTACATTAATGTATTTGGCAGACGATTTTATATGAAGCGAATTAAAGTGTCTGATACAGACAAGCAGCGGTACCATCTGGAGCTTTTCTGATGGAACCTCTGTTTGACAAGAGCATTACTCTAATCCTGCCTGGAGATGGGATGGGAGAGGTCCAGATAAAGACTCAACGCCTGTTCTTTTACTCCACTAGGTCACCCTCAAGTGTTATTTTCCTAAGGTGGGACAAATCTAAACCACCTGTCGGAAATGAATACACAGACAGAGCAGGAACACATGCACAAAAAAAATATAAAAAATATACTAGGTCAACATGTGAAATGCATCAAAAACATCCATTTAAAGTTGGAAGAAAAGATCAGGTATTGGGTATTGGTTTTTAAGACAACTTTTAAGTACGGTTTTGATCCACTTCAAATGTTGACTATTGTATATAGAGATTACTTACGGCGATGAAAATAATTTCCTTTTATAATAAGTTGTTGTATTTACCATTATAAAAATGGTGATTCTAGATTCTGAAACTCATTTGATTAAAGTAAATTTTACTGTATTACAATAAGGAATACTTTAAAAATGTACCTTAATAATGTAATTTTAAATAAACATGCATTATTTTAAATAATGTTATTTAAAAAAGATGAGTGTTAATCTATTAAAAATGTCTATTGATATGAAAGTTTAAACAGAGGATTATCTGTCCTGGTGTTGGTCCTGGATCATGTTTTGTACATAATTATATCCTAAACATCTATGAACATTTCTAGTCTCTGTATCAAAATATAAACTCAAAAATGACAAGTTTTGAAGTTGAATAGGGGTCAAATATTCAATTTATACAGCACAGTTAGCATGCATTTAGGTGCGTCATGTGATGCGATTAAGCTACACCATTATGTACTTATTATTTACTGTGAGATGTATATGAACGTCATATGAAAACAAATGCTTGCTGGGAAAGGAAAGTGCAGGTCTGCCTATGATAGTTTGCTCAACCAGATAATCTGGTTTCTGCTTTTTCTGCTTGGCAGATGGTGGAGAAATGAGGCCAGAACACCGACCGTGCTCTTGCCCTTAAGCCCTTGCATACCATTTGATTAATATGTCATTTTTATTTATTTTGACCTAAACAAGGTAGTGCTGGACCTTATGACATGTTGTATGGTATCTGCAATGCTTCATGTTATCAAGTTGCTCAGTCAGTGCCATTTTTATCCTATTACTATTATTCTTATACTACTTTTATTTCTAAATTCTGAAGGCATTTTCTTACTGTGCATGTGTAGTTTGCCTATCGCAGTAGCTACTGTCGATCAGATTAGAGGTAATTAGCAATCCTGACCCTCACGTGGCGAATGCTTCTTGGCTAACGGCCCACATCTCTGTACACCCTCCTCACATGTGTGTGTCTGAAACATTGACCTCAATAGACTTCAGTATGAAGTGTGTGTATTGGGATGAGTTTTTTGATGGTCTTGGTCTCAGACTTGGTGGTCTTGGGATTAAATTTCAAGATCTGTCAAGACTACCACTGTGGAAATTACACTAAATTACTGGTGCATTTTAGTGTTAACATCGTTAAAGGCGGGGTGCATGATTTTTGAAAAACACTTTGGAAAAGGGAGTCGGGCCGAGTATCAAAACACACTTGTAACCAATCAGCAGTAAGGGGCGTGTCTACTTACAGACACCGTTGCATATGTGTGGGGCGGGTCTATTAAAAGAAGGTCCAGATTCTATTGGGGTAGGGGCATTTTTGTTAAGGTGATTTCAAATATCAAAATTTGCTTTCAGAGATCATGCACCCCGCCTTTAAGGTGATTGGATGTAAAACTAAAGCAATCATTGACTACTGATTTCTTTTTTATTTCTTTTGTGCCGGTAGGAGATGAATGGGGAATTGTCCAAAAAGAAATGTTAACAAAATGAATAAAAAGGCAGGCAATATCCAAAATGGAATTGAAAAAAGTACTTATATGAGATCTTGTTTATTTATATTATAACATCTGACATTTTATATGCAATTGCATGATTTAACGCATAATCTGCCAAAGTCTGCATATTTATACGGGGGACACAGTTAAGAAAACGTGCCACAAGATCAAGGATTTTTGCCCCACAAGGATTTTTGCCCCGCAACAATCACAAAAAACTCCTAGAAAAGAAAAACTTCTGGAAAGACTGTTCATATAATCATTCAATATGATTGGTCTTGTCTCAGTCTTGATTGTCTTGGATCCCAGTCTTGTCTTGGTCTCAACACCCTCTAGTCTTGCAATCTAAAAATTTTTGGGTTGTTTTATATGTTTTTTTGGTTTGTTTTTTTGACCCCATAGTTGGGTCAAATATGGACAAACCCAACAGTTGGGTTAATTTTAATACAAATGTTGGATTAATTCAACCCAAATGCTGGGTTGTTTCAATCCATAGTTGGGTTATTTATACCCCCTATTTAACGCATCTTTGGGTTGAAACAACAAAGCATTTTTTTAGATTGCAAGACCAGAGGGTGTTGAGACCAGAACCAGACCAAGACTTGGAGGTGGTCTTTTGAGTGTGTTCTCGTTTTAGGTGGTCTCGACTACAACAGCTCATATTGTTTAGATCTCCTCTGTAACTACAGATAAACTGCATGTGAGATTTCTGATCTTAAAAGAAAGATCTGAGATTTAGGAAACTAAATGATTGTCTATGGTAAACAACTAGGATATAAAGAAACTCTGTCATCATTTTCTGACCATTGACTTCTAAAAGCAAATAAAGATATTTTTATATTTTTTTCGCAGCTGTATACAAACTGCTCTTGCCAAGAAAGACACAATGCTTCATGATGTGTTTCGTCCTTTTGCCAAAAAAGAGGAGTGAGTCTACTCGAATAAAAAATAGCTTTCTGGGGACCATCTCTATAATAGAGACACGCTGTTTCTTAATAAAACCGTGACGTTTTTCTTACGTCAACAAAAACACCAACCGCAGAGTATTAGGCATTTTCGTTTTTGCTTTTTATTTTACTTACTGACTGACAACCAAAATATCTGTGGTAAACAACACGCAGAAAGGACAAGCAAAGAAAAGCTCTTCTTACCTGGAGACAACAAGAGGCAAGATGAGCATCTTTAACATTCGCATTAGTAACTCCCCTGGAAACTGGAAATACTTCACCTCCTACAGAGAAAGCAAAATTACATTTGTTACTCGTACTATGGAAGTCAGTGGGTACCATCGTTTATCAAAATATCTTCTTTTTTGTTCAACAAAATAAAGAAACTCATACAGGTTTAGAATACGAGGCTGAGTAAATAATAACAGAATTTTCATTTTTAGTCCAACTATTCCTTTAAAACACGTTAAAACCTGTATTAAAGGGGAGAAGGGACCAGAATGGTTTGGTATAGAGTCGTTGTCTTGGTGGAATCAGCAGAGGTGGACACTACTTAAAGGGATAGTTCGGCCAAAAATGATATTAAACCAATGATTTACTCACCCCCAAGCTGTCCGAGTTGCATATGTCCATCGTTTTTCAGACAAACACATTTTCGGATATTTTAGAAAATGTTTTAGATCTTTCAGATGATTAAATGTAATGTTACGGGGTCCACGACCTTCAAGTCCAAAAAAAGTGCGTCCATCCTTCACAAAATATATCCAAACGGCTCCAGGATGATAAACAAAGGTCTTCTGAGGGTAATCCGCGCGGTGTTGTTGTAGAAATATCTATATTTAAAACTTTATTAACGTAAATAACTGCCTTCCGGTAGCGCCGCCATCTTAGTCGCGTCCGCATTCAGGATGAGAGCTTACGCAGCCTACGGAGGCTACTCTGCTGCTGCTCTGTGCCCCCGCTCTCCAAATTTGTCATACGTCACTAAGAAAAGTGCGTACACTACGCTAATACTCTCTCCTGAATACAGAGGAGAGATGGCGGAGCTACCGGAAGGTATTTATTTACGTTAATAAAGTTTTAAATATGGATATTTCTACAACAACACCGCACGGATTACCCTCAGAAGACCTTTGTTTATCATCCTGGAGCCGTTTGGATTTAATTTGTGAAGGATGGACGCACTTTTTTTGGACTTGAAGGTCGTGGACTATGGGTGGACCCCGTAACATTACATTTAATCAACTGAAAGATCTAAAACATTTTTTTAAATATCCGAAAATGTGTTTGTCTGAAAAACGATGGACATATGCAACTCGGACAGCTTGCGGGTGAGTAAATCATGGGTTTAATATCATTTATAAACCAAAAACTTGAAATTATGAAATGTAGTGGAGTAAAAATTATGTTAATATGCTTTGGAATGTAGGTTTTCCAAAGAAAAACACGAATAAAATATGAATAATTGAACATTTACTTTTATGTAGAAAGTAAAATACTTAAGTAGTATATACCTTTGGGAATCAGAATCTATGCTAATTGCTAATGCTAACATAAAAACAGCTGGCATGGAGCCTCTGCACCTGCCACTGGTATTTCTGGCCATGCCGAGTCTGTATCAAGCTGCCATGTGGTGTAATCTAAACCGAGAGAAAGATACCAGGACTCATTACTACTCCTTCAATGGTGCTAACAGTGCAATAGTCATAGGTTCGATTCCCAAGGCACTGACTGAAGAAAAACACTTGGCCAACCACAGTAAAAGATGTTCATATATGGATAGCAATTAGCTAAGCAGTCAATAGTATTAGCCTAAAATTATATTTACATGGAGATGATGAAGGTTGTGGGTTAGTTACAAACTTATTCACAAAGACTGCTATTGGATGAGTTGTTGAACTTTCATAGAGTGGTGTCCACAGAGCCTTTCAATGGGTAAAATCAACCTATGAATGGCCTACTTATTGTTGAATTTACATATTAGGCTGGAATAAAAATAAAAAAAGTATTTAAAACAATTACACACTTTTAATCTAAAGGCATGATCAAATAAACTAGCCACCAATGTTACAGTCTGGGATGAGAAGATGTGATGAGATTTTCAGATCCCTAAGCAGTGTTTCTGTGTGATTGACTGATAATCCCCAGCGGGTTACTGGATGCCTTATGTGATGGTAACAGAGAGTTTGATGTAAAGTACATCACACTTCTCATCAGACAGGAAACGAAATAAAGACTAAATACTACGCAAGATTGATTGTCTATTATTGAATAAATTGCCTATAAATAATCAAACTAATTGATGTACACAGTTTGATATTTAAAGATTCCGTATAGCCAAAATGTCTAAGTTTCATTTTTTGGATGAACTCCACATTTAAGCATGAGCTTTTATTTCATTTTTTTTAGGCAAATATTCAAGGGATATGAAACAGGGATACGATCATGAGTATTGGGTAGGACAGTGGGTAGGAAACAAATACTCACCTGTTCAGAGAGGTGCTTTGAGCGCAGGAAGAAGCCCAGGAGGCATCCAATAACCACAGCCAATACTGACAAGATGAGGAGGCCGTTTTGTTGGCACACATTTTTAACACGGCTCCACACCGCACCCAGGGCCATGGTGACACGTCCCCGTCCACCACCCGCTCAATCACCCATACAAACACCCAAGGGTGCAAGCGTACCACGGGAGCAAATTCAAATCAACATGCAGATGAAATAAAAGTTGGATATGTAGATATGTAGATGTCCTCCTGCGAAAAAAGCACTTGTCTATCCACGGATGGTCACTCCTTGCATGGCTAAACCCCATCACATTTTACGGGCACAGATACGCTACTCTCTCTCTCTCTCTCTCTCTCTCTCTCTCCATTCTGAACCATCCCAACCTTTACCCCATACTCCAGGCTGGCCAATAGGGGGCTCTGTGACAGCTGGCGTTATTGTTCCTGAGGTTAATACCAGGGATCCTATTAGAGCCACACTGCATTAAGCCGTTCTGAAGATGGATTAAAGATCTCTGAACAATTGGAAATGGGAATTGTTGCATGTATGTGTGATAAAGAGATGAAAAACAGAGGACCAACCAGAAAACAGACACAACCAACATGATTTTATGTAGCTGTCTTACAGGAGGGGATTTAGAGAGAACATGGATATGAACTGGTGAAGCTTTGGAGGTGTGTTTGTTAATGTAGCTTTACGCCCTCCAGTGGTTGTTGGGCATTGGTAAACTAAACAACAAGCGCCTTAAAATTCCACTAAATATTGGTTTGGGTGTATTTGCCTTAAATGAACGTATGAAGTGCACACCTGTTTACACAAGCACTTAGAAATAATTCATTACATAATAATTTAAAATGAGTGTTATTCATTTCAATTTAATGCTTTTTGCTTGCCTAGTCAAAACATCAGACTCGTTCAGATCTTGTTTTTCAATACTGTCAGAGTTGTTTTTAAAGGCAATTTCTATATGGACACACAGTGTACCTTAAAAGATATAGCTGAAAAGCTAATTTTTTTGTAAAGTTATTCACTGAACACAAATTTACATTCGGTACATCATGATCTGAATGATGAATAATCAAAGGAGGCTGGAATCAATCTGCACATGATATGTTTAACAAGGACAGCTTCAAGGCTCTTTTTACTTTTTATCAGCACGTGTTAAATAGAGAATCGATTCAACTGCTCAAAACAAAATTACACAGCAAAACAGTAGTCTTATGCAATCCTTGGTTATACTGCGTCACACAGCCGTCAAATAATTTCTACTATGCGCGCTGTTTTTGATGTATCAGAGGACCTTTATAAACCCAATGGAGGCTCTTTCCTGACTCCTGAAAATATTTGGCAAGAACAAACACAACATAAAACTACAGGAACTGTCTTTCTCATATTTAATCGAAGGAAAATATGGCACCATCATTTGTAAAGGACGTCACACTGCCCTGTTGTCACACGACTTCAAAGGAGAGGAGGATGATTATAAGGTTTATTAAAGGTAACTGAACAAAAGAAAAGAGGAAACCAGTTATGATAACTAAAAGTTGATGATAATAAAACTAATATTGAATAACTGTGACACCTGATACAAATTTTTTGTTCGACCTGTGACTTCTCTTTAATTTGGATATGCTGCCAAGCTGAGAGACAAAAAAAAAGTGTTAAAAAACCTGTCCCAAAATTGGCCACCATGTGATTCATTATTTTGTGAACATGCAGGTCATGGGGTGTAAAGAACGGAGAAAACTAACAACTGTGTTCTTTTTATAGATCAATGTTTTTCACTCTTTTTCATCTTTTGTAGCCTCACGGTCTTTGCTTTATTATTACAAGCCAGAAAACAATTATCTTTACACATATTTTGAATATCTTTTGGCATTATGATTAATATTATTGAAGTCACTTTCAAACAAAAACAATTATGTAGCAGAAGAACTACCACAACAATTTAGAAAACAACTTGCATGAAATCACAAATGCACAAATATCCCACATCAATTTGCGAAAATGTTGCTCAGTTTACATTTTAAAGTATTTGGAAATTTGTCATTAAATTTTTTTCATTTAAAGTCAATTTCATCCAAAGTCAATGAGTTGAACAGGCTTAAAGGAAAAAACCACCGGTTTTCATTATTTTACTATGTTTTTACCTCAACTTAGACAAATTAATATGTGTGCACTTAATCTTTGTCAGGGCCGGCGTCAAGGGGGGGCATTTGCGGGCAGTGCCCCCCCAAAAAGATTGTTGTGCCCCCCACAAAGTTTTTTATTAATTTAATATATATCAAGACTAATTAAAATAAATTAAACATTGAATGTTTCATGACTTGTAATGTAATCAGATGAGGAAAATATAGTTGATATATGTTTTCTTTAATTAAAATAGACCAGTTTCTCTGATTGGATGTATTGCCATGTCTCACCCGTCTTACGTCTTTAGCATATTTGTGACTTGATACTAGCAACGTGTTTTTTTGCCGCATTTTATGGATTGCGTAAAATATAAATATTATAACATTTAGAACGAACCAGCACCGCCTGCTTCATCTGACTTCATGCAAACACAGACTGGCTCAAACTCAGAGATTAGAGGTCGAAGTGGAATTTACAAATCTATAGGACACTGTTTTAAGGAAGTTTAATGTTCGTACACGCCGTCTTCAGCTATTTTAAAGGTAAGTTAGCGTTGTTTTAAATTACGTAAGCTTAAATGTGAAGTGTGGCTATAGACCGTTAATAGCATTACGACGTGATTATGGTAAAGCGGCTTTTTTAAAGCTAGGACGCGGTGTGCGCTGCGCTATGAAACCCATTCATTTCAATGTCTTGCGCCACACGAGGGCGGTTTGTTGTTGCGTCGAGCAAAGCGCGAGCGCAGTGGTCGAAGTTTAATAGTTTTGCGCATAGTTTGTGGTCTTTTGCACTTTATACGGGAAATGAGCTGACAGTCTGTACCAGTTGTATGAGTGTGTGCTTGCACTGTATTTGTTGTTTTAATGTCTTGTTTTTGCAAGTTATGGCTATTGCGTGCCCCCCGTTGGAAGACAAGTGCCCCCCTGTTAGTTATGGTCTGGCGCCGGGTCTGATCTTTGTTCACTGCGTTGTGAATGTGTTAGCATTTAGCCTAGCCCCATTCATTCCTTAGGATCCAAACACTTCCATGTTTTCCCTATCTAAAG
Organism: Paramisgurnus dabryanus; assembly: GCF_030506205.2. Taxonomy (NCBI): domain Eukaryota; kingdom Metazoa; phylum Chordata; class Actinopteri; order Cypriniformes; family Cobitidae; genus Paramisgurnus; species Paramisgurnus dabryanus. The sequence goes on along the minus strand of NC_133342.1, from coordinate 17,314,091 downwards.
ACTGTAACATGAGTAGTTACACAAGTAAGTATGGTCGCACAAAATAAAACATGGCAATTTTTAAGCGGATAAAAAATGAGAACGATATTGTATGGCGGAAGAGCACTTAGACCTTGGCAAGCATTAACATCATCACTTATGACTGTGCATTCACACCAGACACGGAAGAGGCAATGCTCAATTTGCGCGGAACTCGCCGCCCCTTCCATGTTTTCCATGCCATCCGCACAATCCCTGTTTGCCGCGCAATCCGTGCTTACCGCGCCACGGGATGGCTATTCGCGTCAATGCATTGACTTAACATGTAAATCACTCGCGCTTGCCGCCTTTTCTGCGTCTGGTGTAAACGCACCATGAGAACTCCACCCTCGCGCTCAAACTTCCGAATTCAGAACTGATGATGTTACTGCGCGCCGAGGTTGAAGTGCTGCAAACTATACATATATTTCTAATTTTTTATCCGCTTAAAAAACCGCCACAATTTATTTTGTGCCACCATACTTACTCATGTAACTACTCATGTAACAGTCTTTAAATAAGAAAAACATGGACATTTTTGGTGGCTTCTAAATTCATTCCTGTTTGGATTCTAAGGAATGAATGGGGCTAGGCTAAATGCTAACATAGTAATGATGCATTGTACAAAGATTAAGTGCACTCATTGAAAAAAGATCGGTATGTATTCATTCGTCTAAGTTGAGGGAAGAACATTGTAAAATATTTAAAAAAAGTGGTGTTTTCCTTTAAAGTGACAATTAGGCTTCACTTTATGTGATGGTTTTAAGAGGAAGAGTAACATGCATATTATGCAAAAACAAGACAATTAAGCCTTTCCTCCAGAGACCATATCTGTTACAGATAAAGTGTTCCTGTATAGCTCAATTGACAAGGCATTTTGTTAACACCACAAACGTCATGGGTTAGATTCCCAGGGTACCCACACACTGATTAAAAATTTAAAGACTGAATGCATTTTAAGTCTCTTTGGATAAAAGTGCCTCCCAAATGCATAAATGTAAAATGATATAATTGTGGATCCAGTTGTAAAAAAAACCAATACAACCTTTCTGTAATGCATCAATGACTGATGATTTTTTAAAATGAATTGAATCAATACACAAAGAAAAAACATGGTAGGCTAATGTTTGAAAAGTACACCAATGTACCTAAAACTTTACATTGGTTTCCTGACAGTGCAGTAACCATGGTTTGTGGTTATTCCGTGGTTTAAACTGTACTGTACTGGTTAGTATTCATGAGGGATGTTTCTCGCTCTCTAGAGAGCATCTTTGTGTTTGTAATGGGTTTGGCAGGAGCACTGTTCACATCACTTTCTCTCTTTCAGTCGAACTGTAGCACGCGTATAGTACCGCTAAATACACAACACTTTGATCACCAGACTCATAGAAACTGCGCTGGTTTTCTGTTTTGCGACAAACAACATTAAAACACTAAAACGAAGGATTTGTAGCTTTGATACAGACGTTATGTGTCATATTTACCACATATAAAGTATTACCTGGCTGGCTGTAAACGGACATCGTTATGAGCGCGATGTGCACGAGTTACCAGAACGCAGACAAGGGTTTTGTGAAGGGATTTTCCTGTCCCAATCCGGACACTGACATCCGTGCTGCTTTCTGCTGTGGATTTAGTGATGTGAAGTATTGCTGTGATGATCCCAACAGCTTTTTCCCTTATGAATATGGATACATGTGGTGGCTCAGGTAAAAACATTATTGTCTATTATTTTAAAATGTGTAATTTACACTGCATTACATTTTTGGAGAGGAAGATGAGGTCTGTATTATGTTGATGTAGGATCTGCACTTTACATTTTACACTTTGCAACTTTATAATAACTTTAACAAGCGAGATGTTTCCAGATGAGTATATCCACACCTGAACCTTAAATTAAACCAGCAATGTATGCAATTAACTGTAATGTATTTTAAACATTATGACAATGGCATACAGTGTGCATACAGTTTAAATATTAAATATTATACAGAAGCCAACTAAAATGTTTTTAAGTTTTTATACAGCATAATAATATTTATAACTGGTATTTTTATATGGTGTATACACAGTCATATGTATACAAAATGTAAAACATATTAATAGAAAAAAACATCATTTTAATTAATTTAAAGTAATTTGTGTTGTCATATTAACAGTTGGTTGTGTAATATATACATTTTTTCTTTAGTGTTGGAGCTCTGGTTGGTTTGTCGATAGCTGCTGTCGTCTTAATGGTTTTCCTCATCACTGTGTGTGTCCTCTGCTATCTCTTCATCGCTACCAAGCCTAGTCAAAGAGACAACGGCCTCACTCTTAGTATGCCAGGTCAGCATTTTTCTATATCAGTTGATCAATAATTCAATATAGAGTAATAGTCCCATATTTGTCTGCTACAGATTAAAGCATTCTACTATTAAAGGGACACTCCACTTTTTTTTTTTTTTTTGAAAATATGCTCATTTTCCAGCCCCCCTTAAAGTTAAACATTTGATTTTTACCGTTTTGAAATCCATTCAGCTGATCTTCAAATAAAAAAATCATAATCCATTGAATCTGATTAGACCATTAGCATCACGCTCAAAAATAACCAAAGAGTTTCAATATTTTTACTATTCAAAACTTGAATAACATCGTGTTACATGTTGAGTTACATCGTGTACTAAAAACAACGGAAAATTAAAAGTTGCGATTTCTAGGCAGATATGACTAGGACTATACTCTCATTCTGGCGTAATAATCAAGGATTTTGCTGCCGTAACATGGCTGCAGCAGGCGTAGTGATATTACGTAGTGCTCAAAAATAGTCTCCTGCTATCGAAAGATATTAAGGGGACTATTTTCATCTGCTGCATAATATTACTGCGCCTCCTGCAGCCATTTTACAGCAGCAAAGTCCTTGATATTACTCCAGAATGAGAGTTATGAATGCACTTTTCCAAAAAAAGTCACGAGTCGCAGAGCAGGCATCACACACAAAACATTATCCCACTATCTCTGGAGAACATATAATTCACTATGTTCATGTTGATGCAGTTTTACTTTATGCCCGCAACTCATGACCCGGTTGGGACCACCCGATAGGCTTTATGCCCAGCTGCACTACTTCCTGAACTTCAGCCAGTTCCTTGTTTCCTGTCTGCCATTATTGGACAAACTGATTAATCCAGGTGTGCCTGACCTCAGTAGTCACAACAACAATAATCAGGCACACCTGGATTAATCAGTTTGTCCAATAATGGCAGACAGGAAACAAGGAGCTGGCTGAAGTTCAGGAAGTAGTGCAGCTGGGCATAAAGCGAAACCCAGCGTTAAACAAAAACACTTGCACAACTCCACTTTTACCCACAAATAACAACACACTTCTTTGGTGATATTGATATTGTGTCAGCTCTTGATTGGTAGACAACTGTCTAATCATTACTGTTGTTTTTAATAAATGACGAAAAAATGATTTAGTCATCATGATTTATATATTAACAAATGACACACTTTGCTGTAATGGATCTGTGTATGAATGGTGTTAAGGCTAAAAAGGGTGTTAGTGACTCCTTCATGATCGATCTTGATGTCCTTCTACCTCATTACTGCACAGTATCGGCTTGCCGAATGGACTTAAGTGTGCTGAATAATTGTTAAAAGCTCAAAATCTTTCAGTGCTAAATTTATAATTAGATTTTCTGTCACACACTGACATAAAGGGGTAACGGTGTTGGTTATTATAGCAAAATAAATCCTAAAAGGATGACTTTGACACAAAGGAAGATATTTTGAGAAATGTTTGTAACCAAACCGATCAGAAGCCCCATTGAATTCCATAGTAGAAAAAAGAATAGCCTTCCATGGAAGTCAATGGGGCCTCTGATTGGTTTGGTTACAAACATTTCTCAAAATATCTTCCTCTGTGTTCATTTTTGGGTGAACTGTTCCTTTAAGTTAAGTTTAGAATACAGTTTTTCTGAATTGCTAAAACACTAAACCCCAATCTCTGAACCAAATTCATAGTGGCCTAAACCCATTTGTCAAATCATGCACTCTTTTTGCAAAATTCTAAACACAAACTTCTCACTAAAACACACATTTCACACTGCAATGCACTTGTTTTATACACAGGCAGGCAAAAGTTGAACACAACTAAAACACCGTTATCATCGAGTAAACACAACAACTCAAAATTCTACACACTTTTATCTAATGGTATTTTTAACCAATTGTGTGAATTGGAAACAGTCTGAGCGGCAGATGAAGAGTATGAGGAAGAAAAGGACACCAGAGACCATGCAATTGGCAAAATTTGCAGTTGGATTGCTGAATTTTTACAAAATACAAGTGCTGCTTACAGTAATATTGAAAACTTACTATTACTTTACAGTAAAGTATTCACTATATTCACTGAACTAAACTTGTGATTACAGTAATAGAGATTTTTAACAGTATTTGTCAAGTGTGTTGTTATGTACAATAAACATGTATTTTTCTGTAAGCAGATCTCCTGGATGTTGTGTTTTCTATTTTTTAAGGTAGTGTCTAATGGATGCTTGTAGTGTTTTATATTATAGACTTATGTGTGTATGATTTGAAAGCATAGTTTGATTTTGAGTACAACTGAAATGGTTTTGAAGCAATTGTTTGATTTTGCTAGGAGAGTCAGGGGTTCTGTGAATTTTGTTTAAAATTGGGATTTGTGTTTAAGGTTTTGAGAAAATGAGTGATGGTTTCAAAAAATGTGTTTTAGCAATTCAGAAAAACTGTAAGACTTCATCCTGCAATGAGTATGACTGCAATATTCTCAGTTGTATATCATGGTCATATTGTGCTGGATAAAATCCTATTGATCCCTGCTTGCCCCACTGCAGATATACTGTACAATACTTTTGGTGTATAAAGCTTTAGCTTACATCTCTGCTCAAGTCATATCCACATATCAATGTCTCAAATATCTCTATTACTTTCTATAGGATTAGAAGCAACATCTGAGCCCAGTCGATCTTCTGGACCTCGAGGTTTCTGCAAGCATTTTTTTAACCACAGACTAGACTGCGAAAAACGGCCTGCTGATCCTGAGCGGCTTTTTCAGCGTTGCTTCACTGCAACTGTCACCAAAGTCAACGTGGAAGAGTCCACATAAAGATCAATTTCCTTTTCTATAGAGTGATTACCAAAAACGTTTAACAAACTCTTATAAAGTTTCTATTCATTTTGTTTTTTTGCTTTCTATGCCATTTTTGTCTATTATGTATTACGATTTATCTGGTCTAACAATTCCTTTACACTGTAAAAAATGATATCAAATTAACATATATTTTTGTTACTTTAATGTATTAATATGTTGATTTTTTTCACATTGTACCAAAATTTTTGTACTGTACACTGTAAAAAAATTGCTTATATTTTGCAGCTGGTTGCCAGTAACTTAATGTAGAAGATAAAGACTGAAAATGTTTCATGTTCATTTTAACTTTAAAAAAAACTGTTGCCAGTAAATAACATACATGTAAAATCTACAGTAAGTTACTGGAAGCTAGTTGCCAGTAATATCCAGTAATACTGTAATTTCTACATAAATGTTTTACAGGGTAGCTTTTGTTAATGTGCAAGTTCATTGTGTGTCGTGCTTGTTTAATGCAAATCAGTGCAACCAAATTAGCATGCAAAACAAATTCAATCACATGGAGAGCATGTTGTATTTGCAGAGGCATTTAATCAAAACCCTTTAGTGATGTGAAAACCAATTATTGACAGGTTCACTTAATTGAATCCCTGGTTTGAATAAATGGCAAGGAAAGAACTAATGTCTTATTATTCATTTATGGTAAGCATTAATGTAGATAAATCAAGTAAAACATGGCAGAGCACAATATGAAAGACTACACTTCTCCCAATACACTCATGTGTGAAGTACATCATGTTGTACGCAAAACTAGTCCTATTTACAGTTTCTGCCTACATCTCTTTTCTCTTCCTTGACTGGATTTGAGGAGCCCATCTGGTGGTCAACTTAGTCCCGTTCTGCAGCATCTGTTGTGTGAATCCTATTGACTTTTTCTGTGACATTCACAGCTCACAGTGATGTCAACAAATCAACAGTCAATTTAACACCACGACAACTGCAAATATCTCATTCAGGTCCAAACCTGACCTGTACACTTGGCAGGAGTCTTTGGTAAGATGACCTTTCGACTGCAAGATGTAAACCAAGAGTCACACTGATGCATAATCCCATCTTCTTTCTTTTGTAAAAGGTGATGTAATGTTGTTTCTTCACTAACCTCATCTAATTTTTCCTGCAGTATTTATAATCCATCTAGTGTCATGCAGATGTGCTTTGTTATCTTTTTGAACCTTTATTTTTTTCTCATAGTGAATGAACGGTCACCGGAGTTGAAGTGTGAATGTTTGGTTTTTCATTAGGAGACATTTTTCATTTAAAGAAACTACAAACACTAATTTGCAAAGTCTGTCCAACTTCTCTGGTTGTCTAGGCTACAAAAACCCTTTTAAGCACAACTCTGAGTGTGTAAAGGGAGCCAATTAGGATATTCTGGTCAAAGCAGCTTTTAAAGGAAGACTTGCTGTCACGTTTTCTCACATTAGCGCTCGATGGCTGAAAGCTTTCTCATTAAACTTTGCCCTTTTAATGAACCCTTGAACCACATGTTGGAGATTAAGGCTTAAGATCATAGAGTTCATTTTAATATGGATGGAAGACAGAAAATTAGGTATACGGAAATGTCTGTATCCTCAGAATCGAATGTCACAAAAAGATATTACAGACATGCCAGCTACACACATGAATTAAACCAGAGGAAAGCACACTCTAAAAATGGTGCTAAATAGTACTAAAAGCTTGTAATCATAGAGGAACCATTTGCACCTCTATAGAACTATAAGTACCACTTATGGTTCCACTCATGGTTCAACCTAGCACAAATTGGTTTTACACAGGTTCTACATAGGTGATGTTTAGCACTGAAAAATGGTCCCCCTATGTTCACAAACCATTGAACCACTTTTAGTGCTATTAGCACATATTTTTTAAAGTGTCCTAAAAGAGATTATATAGGAATTTGATACTGTACATTATTGTAATTTACATAATTGTTACACTGACTGCAGCTACTGGACCTAACTTATTTAAACATATGAAATACAATGCATGTGTTGTTAAAATATTTTACATATGGTCAACAAATTACTATAAACAGCCTGAAATCAGTCAACAAATCCATGTAGGTTCCCTTACAAAAATTCTTCTGGCTTCCCTTACAAAATATCTTCTGGCAAAAAATAAGGTACAATTCGCTCTTCAAAAATATAATTGAAAAATACCAAATTTTATTTAGGTTCTGATCTTCAGAAGCCATGAATAGATTTTAATGCAATTAAGCTACCGGAATAATGTTATCATGCTAAAAGGCATACAATATGTTTTGGCAAGCATAGTGTTGGGCTATTTACACAAGTTTTTATATACACACTCACCTAAAGGATTATTAGGAACACCATACGAATACTGTGTTTGACCCCCTTTCACGTTCAGAACTGCCTTAATTCTACATGGCATTGATTCAACAAGGTGCTAAAAGCATTCTTTTGAAATGTTGGCCCATATTGATATAGCATCTTGCAGTCGATGCAGATTTGTGGGATGCACATCCAGGGCACGAAGCTCCCGTTCCACCACATCCCAAAGATGCTTTATTGGGTTGAGATCTGGTGACTGTGGGGGCCATTTTAGTACAGTGAACATTATTGTCATGTTCAAGAAACCAATTTTGAGCTTTGTGACCTGGTGCATTATCCTGCTGGAAGTAGCCATCAGAGGATGGGTACATGGTGGTCATAAAGGGATGGACATGGTCAGAAACAATGCTCAGGTAGGCCGTGGCATTTAAATGATGCCCAATTGGCACTAAGGGGCCTAAAGTGTGCCAAGAAAACATCCCCCACACCATTACACCACCACCACCAGCCTGCACAGTGGTAACAAGGCACAATGGATCCATGTTTTCATTCTGTTTACGCCAAATTCTGACTCTACCATCTGAATGTCTCAACAGAAATCGAGATTCATCAGACCAGGCAACATTTTTCCAGTCTTCAACTGTCCAATTTCGGTGAATTCGTGCCGCATAGTACTGGATGTTTTCAAAATTGCTTAAATCACCTTTTCACATTCTGACATTTAGTTTGGAGTTCAGAAGATTGTCTTGACCAACAATTATAAAAATAGATAGGAATGATTGGATTTTTGAATTTAAAATGATCAGCTAGCATATTTTTTTTTGCATGTTAACTGTAATATCATTACAATTCTTTAATTAGTTGCACTACTAGTTACCATGGAAAGTAATATAATACTAACCAGTAGTAACTGCCCAACACTGGCACTCATTGGGTCACAATATAAATAGGAGATGCACACAGATGGGCTAAGGTTTAATATTTTTGGAATTTTATTAAATAAACAACATGGAAATTGGAGCACAAAAAAAAGGTATCCTTCACAAGAATTGTAATGTAAAGAAAACATACAGAAGAGACTGACTGTGATTATACACAATCTCAGGTGGATGAATCAGTTGATAGCAAAGACACAATGAACCAGAAATGAGTTACATTGTAATAAACATTATCTATTAACCCAACAATACCCCCTCTATAACCTTTGCTCATTATGCTTTCAAATGTGCTTTCACTATGCACTTTTCCATCATGAAAAAAAACTGATCATTAACATTCACTCTATTGCACTGCGTGCGTGGACTAAGAAAGATAGATTTTACCAAACAATTGGTATGTATAAACATTTTGCATACTTTGGTGTTTGTTGAACTGTTTCTCTTTAATTCCGTTGATCACATGAGAGTCACAGGACTGCTGTTAGAGGCTTGTTTTTATTCACTACTAAAACAATTTTATTATCTTCATATACTTTAAGACTATCAATGTTGTGGTGACACAAAATAAAAAACAATTGGTTGAGAAAAGTTCTACTGTATGTCCACAAATGACAGATTTTAACTGTGTTGGTTACAGTAACTGATCAATTTAAAGTGTCATTACTGTTTCATTGCAATTTTCTTATACCAGGAAGTCACTGACAATTAATCTGACTGTGGTATGACAGACCTGTCACCCAATAGTGTTTACAAAGGCATTTTACAAATGTATAAACTGTAATAAAACATTGTCTCTTTATAGGATAGACGTTATAGAAAAATGCACAACAGAGTTAATATGGGTCTGGTTACATATATGGTTCTTGCGATTTCTGCAAATGAATGCATGACTTTTCAACAAAAACAAGGAACTTATTCATCAGATCTCCATGTTCGCCAAATCTTGCAAAGATCTTCAGATATCCAGCCAACTGACAGTAATGAAAAAGTGGATGTTGGAGAAAATGGTAAGTGCAAGTGTTTTTAATGTCACATTTCTATTAAGTTATAAGTAAAAACTGTAATGAACCACCGTTTAACCCTTTCAAACATGCATCATGTGTTTTTTTTCTTGTCATGGGCACAGAAATTGCAAGGCAAACAGTGTGAAATTTCATCAGATAAAAGTATTATAATGTAATGTTAATAAATGTAATTTGCATTGTGGTGTTGTAGTTCAAAGTTTTTGGAAAATGTTAAAGGTTTGACAAAAAAAATTACATTTTAACAACTGTTTAAAGAGCATTCAATTACTACATACTTCAAACTTTTATAGTTTACAGTTGTGATATAAATGAAAGGGCTTCGGTTTAGACAAGGAAATGCTGCTTTAATTTGTCCTGGCCACACTTTTAAAAATAAAAGTGCTAGAAAGGGTAACCTGCCGGTGACTTATTTTATCGAGGGCGCTCGATGCGAAGTTCGTCATAACATGTATGTAGTCCGTCATGTGTGTGGTTCGTCATTTCAAAATATGTGTGTCAAGTGATCCTATCTTGTCAAAATCAGTGCCTGCTGCAGACGCGTCTAAAGGGTTTATGATAAAAGAGATGCTCGCGTTTGCCAGATACTCGCATAATCTCATGCATAATCAGAGTTTATTGTTAAGGGAGTGTCTTGCGTGTATTTTGTGAGCGTCTCTTTTATCATAAACGGTTTTGATGCATGTGCACCAGGCACTTATTTTGACAAAACACATGATGCACATGGTTCACATGACACAACTATTTTGAAAAAAGGAACCACACACGACAATCCGAACACTTATTTTGTCCCTCGGATCACGAGCCGCCACTGTATAACAGACAAATTCAAGGGTCTTTGTTGAACCATACAACCGGACAGACCACTTTAGGAACATTCATTTTTAAACCAGTGTTTCGACCAAAAAATTTCATTTGTCAAGTGATTTCAAAGAATCTTTAATATAATTTATATTTGATTTTATCAGCCACAGGTCCCAGCACTGAATCTAGTATTCACTCCACATGGCCCCTTGTGCTCGGTGCTGTGATAGCAGTTCTTTCCATCGTCCTCTTGATAGCGGTGGCTGTGAAATATCATCTCTTCAAATGCTGCCTGCCTAGAAACAGTCATGATTTATTACTGGACGGAGACGCGGCCAGTCATTTCAGTCAAACCAGGGCTCTGGAGGAGGGAGTGCCAAAGCGAGGCATGAGGGGCAGAATGATCCATACGGGAGGGGACAGTTCTAGTGAGGATAATGATGATGATGGCTTCATCGAGGACAACTACATACAGGCAAGTGAGAGAGAGCGAGCTAAACAAGAGGAGACCCATCAGGCAGTTGTTGAGACGGATGATGAGCTGATCGTTGTATAAACTGATTTTATCCACCACAATTTGCTTTATAGTGTTATAGTCTTTCTAATATAACAGTGGGATTATATGTAGGCTTTGAATGAGTCATAACAGCCAGACTATGAGTGGATTGTAAACACCCTACCTGCTTGTTAGTCTGTGACTGTAATATCAAGCATATATTTGATTAAGCTTTATACTTCGTACTACTTTTGTACTCAAAACGTGTACTGATGTGATGAGAAATAGGGACAGACTTTGGGGTCATTGGGTTATAACATTGTATCTGCTATTTACAAAAACACTTTTTAAAAATGAAGACTTTATAGCGAAACATTATACAGTTATGTATACACTAGACATTTACTTGGTTGGTCAAAATATTTGTAATGTACACTGTAAAAGAGAATCCAGCATGAAGTTAAAACAACTTGGTTTTACAAGTCAATTCAACCTACTATTGTATTGGGTACTGTTAAAGGGGACATTTCACAAGACTTTTTTAAGATGTCAAATAAATCTTTGGTGTCCCCAGAGTACATATGTGAAGTTCAAGCTCAAAATACCATAAAGATAATTTATTATAACAGGTTAAAATTGCCACTTTGTAGGTGCGAGCAAAAATGTGCCATTTTGGGGTGTGTCCTTTAAATGCAAATGAGCTGATCACTGAACTAAATGGCAGTGGCAGGGTTGGATGCAGAGTGCAGTATTATCCCCTTCTGACATCACAAGGGGAGCCACATTTCAATGACCTATTTTTTCACATGCTTGCAAAGAATGGTTCACCAAAACTAAGTTACTGGGTTGATCTTTTTCACATTTTCAGCACTGAAGACCTAATTATAGCACTTAAACATGGAAAAGTCAGATGTTCATGATATGTCCCCTTTCAAAAAGTTGACATAACTTATAAAATCAAGTTGAAATATTTAAAAGTAACATAAAAATATATGTTGATTTGACCAAAAATGCTGCGTATTCTTTAAAGTGTAGGATGAATAATGTTTTCAAGTGTATGAAATAAAGTATGATATTTAGGTTTTGGCGCCATCTTTAGACAATTGTGTGCAATAACAGACGCAGAATTGCAGAGCAGATGTTACAGCGATTAAGGTGCAAACAAGAGCACTAGGAATTAAAGTATTATATTTTTATAATATAATAACATATTTTTGGGTTAATTTCGACATAAAATGTAATGTATGAACAGCATGCTGATTATTAACAAACAATGATTTTGACATGTCCTTAAATTGTCATATGTAAATGTAAAAAAATATGTATATGTACTTAAAAATATGTATTTTGGCAAACATTTTTGGCAAATATATAAATAAAACTTTAAGCAAACACAAAAAACAGCTTCACGCAAACATATACAAGTAAAATTAATTTTTTATTGGTCTTTCTTTTAATATTTCCTGAATATTATGACAATAATGTGTGGCATTATTGTTTGCACAGCAGCAAATTGTAAGGAATTATGAGATGGAAAAATATCATATAAACTTAATATATGCTAATCTACTCATTAATATACCTTTATATGAGTGTTGTTGGTTAACAATGCCCAATGGTAAAACATTCACAGTATGGAAAACACAGCTACCTTAACAAAATAAGTAGAGCACCAAGATTTTTTGATTTTAGATCAGAATTTATCCTAAGAGGAACAGTTTGAAACAACTTCCAAACCACTGCTAGAAAAAAACACGGCATGATTATTAGACACAAACCTTCTGGGCAACTTTTCCAGTGTGACAACTAGCCCCACAATCCTACTGTATAAATACTGTGTAAACAATAACAGTATGATAAAATGCAATTTTGACAATTCAATACTGTGATTGTGTTCAGTTTTTCTCCTCTCATAACAAATTCGAATGACTAGAGGTCGAATCTCTCCATGGTCGGTTTCTTGACCCCATCACTGTGTATACTCTTACCCTACGTCTTCTTCTTTGTCTTCTTATGTTTCTCCTTCCCTCCACATAAACCACCACTCCATACACCATCACACCTAGCACCACCGCAGCCCCACTGGCCAAGAGGGTCATCCCAGAAAGAAACATATCTGACCGGTTGAGACCGAGCAGCGTGGTCCCACAAATCAGCAGTGCCGAGCCAGTGAAAAGCAACAGCAAGGGATCCACAGTTCCTCCGGTCCGCAGCTGGTCTATGCGTCTCCGGTTGCGTACGCATCCCATGTCCTGTACAGCAGAACTGAGCAGCTGCTTCATGAGGACCACCAGAGCCAGGAGGCAGAGCGTTGAACCTACACCCAAACGCCACACTGCCGAGGATCCCACAGCGGAGGAGGCTGTAGAAAGCAGACCCACGCCAGCCGTGCCCAGGCCCAGAACCATAGCCACCGAAAAGCAGTAGCACAGGAAAGACACATGTGGCTCTCTGAACCACCACAGCTCCACCTGTTCCTCCACGGCCCGACGTTGTAGCCACAAAGGGTCCACTTGCAGATTGAAAGCTGTTCCTGGACTCAGATTCAGGGGAAGTAGCTCCATCTCTAAACGTGTCTGGGATGCTCCAGCAACTTGATGGTCACTTAACGGTCCTATAAATGAAAGTTTTCTAACCTCCTGTCAATTCTGCACATCTTCAATGCATCCAAACCTCGATTCAGCTTTAAAAGCAGCCACATCATGAATCCTCAACAGCAGACATCTGTCCGTATCTATGATAAAGGATTTGGAGAGTTGGATTTTAGAGAGCCCATCCTCAAACTGCTTTGCTTCTGTCTTTACCTGTCTCTCTCATTCTGTGATGTGTCACGGTGCAAGCGAACTGGACACTGGTGCCAAGCACATTGGACGATGTCATACTCCTGCCACATTCCCCCGAGACGATAAAATGGTTTCTCATTGTTTTCTTTGTGACACACTAATCAGAGAACACAAGCATGCTTGCACTCACTCACGCACAGACGCGCTCGCATGCATACGCCTAAAGCAGCAAGGATATCTTTCAAGGCATTGTGGGAAAGACAATAGGCCGACTGGAGGGACTTACAGAGGGACATCCCTCCAATGAAGCTCTGAAGTCACGCTTTTAGCATAATGGACAATTTGTGACTGTAAGGATGGTGTCATTCACATGACTTGACACAAGCTTGTTTCGTCTCTGCAACAATAGAGGCACTCTTCTCGGCTCTTTCTATGTGGCATTATTATTCCAACATGAGCTGTTTATATGCACAGTGTGTGGCATCATGTTTTCTGACATTTTTATTTATATTTACATTGTTACAATCATTTTTTTAGGAGGTACTACAATGAATAGGTTAATATCTATAGAGTTTTATTTATTATTTATGAATTATTAATTATTTTACAGTACATATTGTCTTAAAAATTCTTGGAAAACAAAGGTGGTAGTTTGGTTGCCGTTGAAGCTATCTGGCCATTAATTTCCTGCTGGAGCCTCTGGATCTCCAGTCGCTGAAGCTGGATGATCTTCTCCGCTTCTTCATTAAAGTTGCGACTGGTCATCAAATCACAACTCTCTGCTGAAGTTGCTGTTGGAGTGGGAAAGAAGAAAATTAGGCTGACATAAATCATTCTCATCTTTGTTCCTATTTCTCTAGTGTATTGCTAAGTGTTATTCAGGCAAGTCTAATGTACAGAGCAAACATTTCCAGGACATAGTCATCATCACACTCACCATGTGCATATGATTTAAACACAGCTCACCTCTGGTGTTAGTTTTGCTCTTCTTGGGGGTGTTTTGGCTCTGAAAGTTGTGGAGTTGCATACGGAGTGTACGCAGCTCCTGCCGCTGGTCATTAATCTCCTTTATAAGAGTTACGTTTTCCTGTACAGACAAGAAAATGCTACTATAGAAAGTACACAGTGTGAAGACAGTACATGCAGTGTTGGGGAAAGTTACTTTTAAAAGTAATGCATTACAATATTAAGTTACTCCCCAAAAAAAGTAACTAATTGTGTTACTTAGTTACTTTTCATGGAAAGTAATACTTGCGTTACTTTTAAGTTACTTTTTCTGTTATCGCTCAGGTGCACACGCATAGATTGCTTAATTCTACGTGACTACGTTCAGTTTAATTCAGTACATTTTTTATTAAACTGAAAAGTAACCCACATTAATTTTTTAAGTAACTCAAATATTTATTTGTACATTTATGCGTTCCTTTACTTGTTACTTCAGAAAAGTAATATTATTACGTAATGCAAGTTACTTGTAATGCGTTTCCCCCAACACTTAGTTTATGTATCAAATTAAAGACATAGTTCACCCCAAAATGAAAATTCTGTTATCATTTTCTGAATCTCAACACGAAAAAATATATTTTTAGAAATATTTGTGACCAAACCGACCATGAGCCCCAATCACTTCCATAGTACAAAAAGAATACTATGGAACCAGTGGCGCTCCAAGGCGTTTCCTTAAACACAATGGCATTCTTTGGGTGCTCTGGTAAACTTCATCAACAGAAGCAACAAAGTTGGATTCTTTAAGCTCTTGCTCTTATCATGTCCATGCAAAGCCAGCTCAAATGCAGCACAAGATTTTATGCAATCTATCACACGGACTATCAGTTACATGACAATCTGTAACGCGGTTATGAGACTCTGAGAACGATCCAATCACATGAGGTCAAAAACATAAAAAACAATATTGATTTGTGGGAGGACGGTGCGCCCCAAGGATGATCTGAAACAAGCCAATTAGAGCTCCGCCTCAGGTCACATGCTTTTAACAAGTTTACTGACCTACATACACACTCATTTGGGTCGCGCCCCAGACACACACATATGACACACACAACAAAATACAGTTTTGATTTAAAACAATGCCTAATATGACTAACTGTGAAATAGTACAACACTGTTTAGTTTGGACACTGTAGAAATTGTGAGTAAAAAAGAATGGAATAATTTACAAATCTCATAAACTTATATTTTATTCACAATAGAATATAGATAACATATCAAATGTAGAAAGTGAGACATTTTGAAATGTCATGCAAAAAATTGGCTCATTTTGGATTTCATGAGAGCTACACATTCCAAAATAGTTGGCACAGGTAGCGATAAGACGTCGGAAAAGTTAAATGTACATATAAGGAACAGTTGGAGGAGGACCAATGTTTAGGAATGGGAATATTGTCTCATTCTTGTCTAAAAAAGGCTTCTAGTTGCTCAACTGTCTTAGGTCTTCTTTGTCGCATCTTCCGCTTTATGTTGCACCAAATGTTTTCTGTGGGTGACAGACCTGGACTGCAGGCTGGCCATTTCAGTACGTGGATCCTTCTTCTACGCAGTCTTGATGTTGTAATTGATGCAGTTTGTGGTCTGGCATTGTCATGTTGGAAAATGCAAGGTCTTCCCTGAAAGAGACGATGTATGAATGGGAGCATATGTTGTTCTAAAACTTGGATAAACCTTTCAGTATTGATGGTGCCTTTCCAGATGTGAAAGCTGCCCATGCCACACGCACTCATGCAACCCCAAACCATCAGAGATGCAGGCTTCTGAACTGAGCGCTAATAACAACTTGGGATGTCCTTGTCCTCTTTAGTCCGGATGAAATGTCCCAGTTTTCCAAAAAGAACTTCAAATTTTGATTCGTCTGACCACAGAACAGTTTTCCACTCTATTTTAAATGAGCCTTGGCCCAGGGAAAACACCTGTGCTTCTGGATCATGTTTAGATATGGCTTCTTGTTTGACCTATAGAGTTTTAGCCGGCAACGGCGAATGACACGATGGATTGTGTTCACCGACTATGCTTTCTGGAAGTATTCCAGAGCCCATATTATGATTTCCGTTACAGTAGCATTCCTGTATGTGATGCAGTGCCGTCTAAGAGCCCGAAGATCACGGGCATCCAGTATGGTTTTCCAGTCTTGACCCTTACGCACAGAGATTGTTCCAGATTCTCTGAATCTTTGAATGATATTTTGCACTGTAGATGATGATAACTTCAAACTCTTTGCAATTTTTCTCAGAGAAACTCAGAAAACTATTTTTCGCTGCAGCATTGGGGGAATTGGTGATTCTCTGCCCATCTTGACTTCTGATAGACACTGCCACGCTGACAGACTTTTTTATACCCAATCATGTTGCCAATTGACCTAATAAGTTACAAATTAGTCCTTAAGCTGTTCCTTATATGTACATTTTAATTTTCTGGCCTCTTATTGCTACCCGTCCAAACTTTTTTTGGAATGTGTAGCTCTCATGAAATCCAAAATAAGCCAATATTTGCCATGACATTTCAAAATTTCTCACTTTCAACATTTGATATGTTATTTATTGTTATTTATATTCTATTGTAAATAAAATATAAGTTTATGAGATTAGTAAATTATTCCATTCAGTTTTTACTCACAATTTCTACAGTGTCCCAGCTTTTTCTGATTTGGGGTTGTACTACACGTTTTTAATTTGTACTAATTTGCACAACATGATCTCACAAATTTCCGTGAAATAGTCACGCATTATTTTGCTCAGTTTTGCGTGACATTGTCACGTATTTCCACCACATTATGTGCCCCTGACACGACTTTCTTTTCCATGACAGTTTCACGTATTGGTTACTCAACTGTTTTTCCTATTTTTAAACAATTGTCGCTTCGGTTTGGGGTTAGATTTGCTGTTTGCGTTAGGATGTCACTTAATGTATTGGTTTATAAAAAATGTTCGTATGCTTTTTAAACCATCGTCGTCTGACGTTGGGGTTAGAGTTGGGTTTGGGTAAGGATGTCATTTTATGTAACAGAAAGTTGTTCTAACCCCAAACCGAAGCGACAATTGTAAGAAAATAGGAAAAACAGTTGAGTAATCAATACGTGAAACTGTCACGGAAAAGAAAGTCGTGTCAGGGGCACGTAATGTGGTGGAAATACGTGACAATGTCACGCAAAACTGAGCAAAATAATGCGTGACTATTTCACGTATTTTGTGAGATCAGGTTGAATTTGCACTATATTAAACTAGTTGGTTACATGTTAAAGTAACTTTCCTCTCTGGAAAAGGGTTTGTAACCACATGAAAGTGAATAAATGATGACAGAATATTCAGTTTTGGGTGAACTATCCCTTTAAGATTGGATTTACGTTGTTATCACTGTTATGCTACAAAGATATTAAAATAATAATTTTAGGTATGCACAGTCATATTGGTGGCATACTACACAACATTTTAATTTTACTTGAATAGATTTTAATTTGGGAACTTTATATTCTTCATTTGAATCCTTTTAATATTTATTATTAGCCTAAAATTGCATTTTTGTTGGAATGAGAAAAAAAAATTAAGCAGAATTTAAGCATGTTTTTATTTTATTATGTTAAATATATTCACAAACTATCCTTCAAAGAGAAAGGGTGGCTACGTTGAAGAAATTTATTTTGGACTTTTACTATCACAACATATATTTATGCATTCGGCAGACGCTTTTATTCAAAGCGACTTAAAGAGTATTACATTTTACCACAATGTGTTTCCTGGGTTCAAACTCATGACCTTTTGTGCTGCTAACACAATGCTTTACCACTGAGCTATACAGGAACACCACTATAAAACCACTAACCTCATATAAGGATTACCTAAATGCATTTTTGTTTTTCTCTCACCTTCATGAGCTTCATGTTGTTGGACTCATGCACATTTGTGTCTCTACTGAGCTGCCTCTTTAATGAAGAGATGATGTTCTCATAATGTTCTCTTAGTTTGTTGTTTTCCATCTCGATGTCTGTGTCCACCCTCACTGTCTCCACCTACAGTTAACATCACACACTTACACATGTGCTCAAACCAATAAGAAAAATGCTATCACTTGTTTATGTGACCTTACTGGCTGCTGGACGTAGCGTTTATGGATATCCCTGATGTTTTCCTTTAATTTTTTGGGCTCCTGAATGTAGTCCAGAGATTTGTGAAGGTCAGATTTAAACCTATTTACCAGATGACCCATATCCTGCACCTGAAAGAGACAGTGGGAGACACGGAAAGAATGAGACTCTAAATTCATTAAACTGAAGTCACTAGGTTATACGTTACATTTAGATTTTCAAGCTCATAAGTAGTACTTATAATTGTTTCTTGCAATACGAAACAACAAATGAAAACCAAAAAAGACTTGTGCATTTAGGCAAAAAATACATTTGCCTGGCAAAAAACATGTTTTAATAAACATGCTGAATAAATCTTGTAGAAAGTAAAGCTCCATGAATTTTGAATTTCACCTTTATATATCATACATACAAAAATATATATTTTATATATATTCTCATTTTAAAAATATATATAGGAATAAAATATTAAATATTTTCTTCATCATTTATCACAATACTTCCAAAAGATTTTTTTCCTAATATGGAAGTCATTGGTCACTATCTGCTCTGTGTTTACCATCATTTCTCAAAATATCTTCTTTTGTGTTTATCAGAAAAAATACTTTCATACAGGTTTAGAACAACATGAGGATGAGTAAATGATGACAGAATTTTCATTTTAAAGTGAACTATCCCTTTAATTTGGCTGTTTTGACGTATGCTGCACAACATATACTAAACCTTCTGCATTTCTTTACGCATTTCTTTGTCTTTGGTTTTTAGTTTTAGGTTCAGTTCAGCAATTTTTAGCTCCTGTTGTGTGTTCTTCTTGTGGAACTCGTCCAATTCTCCCTCCATCTGACACAAAACAGACAGACACATATGAATTATATAAAAATGACTGCTTATATTAGACTAATTGAAAAATATAGAAAAATATTCCTATTGTGCTCTGAACAGAGGTGTACTTCTTAAATATTTTAGTTACATTTTCCAAGCATCTGTGCTTTATCAGAGTGTTTGTCTTGGGAAGAAATTTACTTTACTAAAAAATTTTCACTACATTCTAAAGCATAAAATCATACTGTGTATTCTTTTTATATTGCATATTAAAATTGATTTAATACCTAATTACATAAAAATTGTGTACTTTTACACAAAAAAGTAAAAAAAAAACTAGATGTTTAATCTACTTAAATCGTAAATATATACCAAAAACTTGAAATTATGAAATGTAGTGGAGTAAAAATTTTGATAATATGTTTTGGAATGTATGTTTTCCAAAGAAAAACGCTAATAAAATATGAAAACTTTCAAATGTACTTTTATGTAGAAAGTAAAAATACTTAAGTAGTATATACCTTTGGCTCTGAATACACATAATACACAATTATATTTGCCAGAACATTATTAACAAAAAATATAATGCTGAACTGATGTAATGTATAATCAAATATAAAACTATCAACATCCACAGTATGAGTTGTTGAATATTATATGCAATAATCAAAGTTACTATAAAGTGTTAGTTTAAAATACAGTCATATACTGTACTGCATCTCTTCTCTCACCTCTTGCATCTGCTCCCTCAGCTCTTTGATTTCATTGTTTTTGGGCTCGATTTGCTCCTCTATATATTCACCCTTGAACTCCATCACTGCTACAGTACTTGTAAGTGCGGCATTATTCTTGTCTAACTCATAGATGCTTTTTTCCTAAATAACACAAACAACAACAACAGTTTCTCTCACTTACTGTAAAGTAGTTTTGAAATTGCATAAGACAGTAAAAATGTATTTCTAAAATACATCATTAGTCTCTTTGTAAGGTTGTTTACAAGTGATAAGATAGGATCTCACTATTTTAAATTAGTTTGCAACTGAAAGGTACCACACTGTGACAGCTAATGTGAGGTTAGGTGGCCCGCTGTTCTGAATCTCCATTGAATGAAATTCAAACATCTTGAACTATGTCTTAAACTGAACTGGCAGTGTTTATGTTTGCCCACCTTCTCCTTTATGATCCCATCTCTGTGCTGTATTACGGTCTTCAAACCCGTAATGTCTTTCTCCAGTGCTTTGATCACTGCCTGCAGCTTCTGCGCTTCTTGCTTTAGCTTCTCAATCTCCAGATTCTTGTTTTCAATTTCCTTCTGCAGAATTTGAAGCTGCACCACAAAACACAACTCGCATAAGCTTCAGCATAAGCTTTCATTGTGGACAATCAGTGAGGATGATATTGGCTGATGATTATTTACAGTGCGTGCTAAAATCAGTCATGTGTACTGTATATTAAATGATGACTTGAAGGCGGGGTGCATGATTTTTGAAAAACACTTTGGAAAAGGGAGTCGGGCCGACTACCAAAACTCACTTGTAGCCAATCAGGAGTAAGGGGCGTGTCTACTAACCGATATCGTTGCCAGGGTTGCGTACGTGTGGTGCGGGTCTATCAAATGAAGGTCCAGATTCTATTGGGGAAGGGGCGTGTTTGTTTAGTTGATTTCAAATGTCAACATTGGCTTTTAGAGATCATGCACCCCGCCTTTAAAATGATTTAATGATCTTTTGTGATGATGAGCTCAAAACAGCACTATACCAACATACCGATTTCTTTGTGGTATCATACTCTACTTTAAGCTTGGCATTAGCCAACTTTTCTCCTTTAAGTTCTTGCTTATATTTCACGAGAGTGTCCTGGATCTCAATGTCTGCATCCAGCTCCACCTGCTTTATGTACTCCTCAAACTCCAGCACTTTCTGCTCGAATTCTTCCTGACACTGCCGGATGAAAAGAAAAAACTATTTCAACAACAAAACAATTGAATAAGTAGTTCATTCAGTGAAGTACAGCCTTGCTATTATCCAGTCCTAAAATGCTGGCATTAACATAACGTTAAAAAAGGGCTGTATTTTAAAATAAAAAGGTGGTCGGATCAACATCACAAGTGGATCAATGGATATTTATGGACCCTTGTGTCCATTTTGTTGGGTGTAATAAGTCGCCATTTGATTTATATGTAATCGTGATTCATAAAACAGTGAAAGTTTTAGGTGTGAGACTTGGGAAAAGGTGGAGATAGATAAATGAAACTAACAAAAGCATGTTTTTTTGCTCTTTACCTGAGTTAATATCATTGTCTTCTTCTGCAGCTCAGCCTCATGAGACTTCGTAATCTCCTCCAGGGCTCGAGTCTTGCTATCCTCAACGCTGTGTAGCTGATGCTCATATTCCTGCTGGACCCTCTGCATTTTCAGCTGCAGATCTTGCAATTTCACATATTCCAGCATGAGCTTCTGGTTATTGGTCGTTTCTGTAAAAAGAGCCTTTATTAAGCCTGACTGACCATAAAAACCCATTCACACAGCACTTTGATCCCAGAAAATTTCCGCAAAATTGGCAGAGAGCCTTCAAACATTTTCATAAAAAATCTATCAAGTACATTAAATACGTCACGTGTCTTTACGGGATCTTTATTGCATGTATGTGAATGCACGCACAGATTCGGAAAATCGTTGGCAGTGTGAATGAACCAAATCAAACGTACCCTTTTTTCCGTGTATTTTCCGTAATCTCTGTGCCAAAAAGGCTTAAGCGTGCTGTATCTTTTCTAGCAGATTTGACTTATGGAATTCCAAACAGAACTTGACTCCAAACATACCCAAATTCCATATTACTATTAAAGGAATTCTACAATGTACTTCACTTTAAAGATAAAACCCCATTTAGCATACTAAATGCAAAAGATCTAATTATTGTTTAAGCAATTTGGAAATCTTTGCAACTAAACTATTAAAAAACAAGTATTAAAAAACTGAATAAGAAACTAATCTTAAATCTAATTCATAAACATAAAAAAACATACTGTACATGTCCTTATACAATTAGATGTTCTTTAGAATGTAAAACAAAGCCTACACGCTATTATTGTACTTATTTAAAGGTTTATAAATGATGTGTGTGCAAAAAATATAATTTTTTTACCTATGTCCTGCAGCACTTTCTCATGCTTTTCCAGAATTTCTGAGAGAACTTTACTATGGGCTGCGTGCTGCTTCTCTTTTTCTGTTTTCAAGACCTGCAGAAAAATATTTTTTAAATCTCTTTATATGTACAATCATTTCTTAACTCACTTTTGTTATTACCCAGACAAACATTTTACTGTGAGCTTTCTGACCTCTA
Organism: Paramisgurnus dabryanus; assembly: GCF_030506205.2. NCBI lineage: Eukaryota > Metazoa > Chordata > Actinopteri > Cypriniformes > Cobitidae > Paramisgurnus > Paramisgurnus dabryanus. Next base: position 17,291,310 of record NC_133342.1, on the reverse strand, counting down.
TCTCAGTGTTGAGTGAATTGATCTTTTGGCTGAATCTCTCTGTGAGTTCAGCGATCTTCTCCTTGTATGTCATGTCCCTAAGGCTGAGCTGGTACTTGTTTTCCTCCTGGAGCTCATTTTCTCTTCTTTTCAGGTCTTGCATTATTTTATCCTGTAGGATGGAAAGATTTTGAGAAGAGGCGTTTCATGCTATTGTGAGTTACAGTCTGCATTTACTGTGCTGTAACTTCACCATATCAATTCCACTGCAAAACCAAACCAAACCAAAAATGTGTGATGTCACCTTCTCCTCAAGGTCTGACTTTGTGATGAGGATCTCATCGGAGTACGCTATTTCCTTGTCTTTCTTTAACCCTCGTCCCTCTTTGTCAATAATCTTCCAAATGAGGAGACACCCATCTTCTGAGACAGTAAGGAGGTGCTGGTCATCAAACGTGATGACCATCTATGGACAGATGACATCATCAATAGAAATATATATATTTGACGTCTGACTGTGTGAACACAAAATAAATATAAACAGAACCTTAGTCACAGGACCAGCATGGGCCTGGTACTCAAGCCAATCCTTTTGAATGGGTAGGGGGTACTTGATGACCCTCACAGTCCCAATAGAGGTTCCAATGAAGAGTGCTCGTCCTGAGCGAAGCATGGCAACGGTAGTACAAACCACATCACCTGCAGGCATTTCCTTGAGGATCTACAGCAAGAATATTTATACACATTCATGCCTCATGATCAGTCAACAAATTATTAATATATATGCAATTACATACCAATACAACACCATATGTCATTTAAAAAAAAAAATGTATGGTATTGTGACATTTATTGATAACATTTTTGTGGTGACCTGGCAGTCTTGGATTTCCTTTAGAGTGCGGTCTGACCCAACAGCGAAGAAGGTCTTGGCATCAGGAGAAATGGTCACACCGGTGTAGCTACAGGACTTGAGCACGCACTCAGACTCGCGCTTACCGTTGAGCGTGTTCCACTCATACACAGCCCCGTCCATGCCACACGACACCAGACGGCTGTCATCCGCACTGAATGCTATCCTCCGTACCTAAGGAACAACATGCATAGAATGCAATTTCTTCCTTGATCAAAAGATGGACCTTTTTATGTGGCTTTAAAAGCATATGCATTGCTGTATTACAATATGGACTGTTTTATAAACATACTTTTTCAATATGTCCCTTAAGATTCAGTACGTAGTCAAATGTAGTAGTGGCGTAGATGTTGATCATGTTCCCGTTGACAGCGGCAAACAAGTGACCCCCGTGGCTAAATACACACTGAAGACAAATGTATGGTAAATTAGCCACAGCAATGTATACATATACATACCCATCAAGAAAACGGTTCACACAATAGAGACTTACCTCACGGCAACTGCGTACAGCAAACTCCTTGAACGTGCTGATGTCATCAAAGAGCAGGTTCATGAGGCGGAGTCTGTCTGAAAATCCCACCAGGATGTAAAGTCCCGTTGGGTGAATAGCTATGCTGTGGGCTTCCTCCTGGAACTCTTTATACATTTCTAAAACACTGGATTGAATCAACACACACTTACTTACACTACAGAAGCTGCAGATCACCACCATTTCCAAGACCTATACATTTATTTGACACGTTCAATGTTTGTATATAAATTGCAAATTTATATCACATTGGTTACTGTGAAAATGTACCACAGGTAAGCCAGGTCTGTCTGTGGTTGGATAGTTTTATCACTTTGATGACCATGTCCAACCAATCATAATTAACATTAAGATAAATTCTGTTCATGTGTGGATGGTAAATGGATTAAAACATAACAATTAAAAGATTAAAACATTTGGCCAGCTATGTTTACTGATTTTGTTGTTAAAATTGGAGTAACACGTACCAAGGTATATTTTCCAAAAAAAATTTGGACCCTTTGGACGCTGCTTCTTTAAACAAAGCTCAAACAAAGTTTCAGAGACGATAAGCAACCTAAACCTCCAACACTCAAGATTGCCTCCAAAACCTACAAATATTTTATTTATGCATTGAGCACAGGGTTTGAAAATTAGTGAGGTCCAGGGGTGTAAAGAGTTAATAAATGCTTCCCTGGGCGAAAGTGCACTAAAGTGAATGTACTATTTTGTGCACTAATTTTGTAGTAAATATGCCAAAAATGTGTTCTTACCTGGGATGTATTCTGTCTGAACCTTTTTGGCATTTTACACTTTAGATACACACTCTGTTGTGTTATGTTCTGGGGGTGAGCATTGTTTTTTAGATAAAAAATTGTTAAAACCTTACTGTTATGATGGAAAATTCATTTATTTTCATGCAACAATGCTTATTATAGCATTATATCGTTTTAATAAGAAATTTTAGACTATATAAACAAAAGCTTTGATTAGTGCTCTTATGGATGTTTTCAGCATGACTTAATGTTAAATGCTAACTCGGAAACTGAATTAAATACCATTCTTCATGGCCAATGTTTACAAATTTGGCATTTTTCAATTAAACTTTTCTACATCTTTTTATGTGTTATTTTCTACTGTTTTTAGTGTTTAAATCGTTTCTTACATACATAATCATGATGATTATTGCGTGTGTTTTACAGTATAATGTCAGCAATAATCTGCCCAAGCTGAATGATGTGCCAATTTTTTGGCAAACGTATTGCCAGATATTAGTATGAAAACAAACAAAAAAGGCCATAAAGAACAAAATAGGTTCAGACCTTGTCTTTCAGAAATAAATCAGAGATATCACAAAAACATACCTGCACATCCTCACTTTAAAAATTTCCCAAAATGTCACATTAATTGCTAAAATATTAAACACTACGTCTAAAGAGGATTTTTTACAATGGGATCTGGCAACACTGCGGATACCAATATGAGTAGTTTAAAAGTACTAATTATTAATTCAGAAAAATCTAATTTTATGTTTATATGAAACTTTTACAGAGGTCCGGACCTCGGTGGCCTCATAAATGGCTACGGGCATGATTGGGCATATGCATTTATCATAACTAACTAACTTACATGCATTCACTCTATCCATCTCTTTTCATCAGTATGTGTGTACCCTGGGAATCAAACGTACAACCTTTGCGATGCAATGCTTTACTAATTGAGCTACAGGAACTACCAATATAATGTACAAACCTACAACTGAGCCTGTTTTGGTAAATAAGTCTAAACATACTTGGTTTGAAAGTTCCAGATGCGCACTGATCGGTCCAGAGAGCAGGTGGCGATGAGTGGTTTGCGGATGCAGGTGGATAAACCGGTGATAACGCCAGAGTGGAATGAGTGAGACATGAACTCAAACTGTGCATCGCCCTGATAAAACACAATAATACACGGTGAGAGTGTTGAATTTGTTTCTCTGCTAAAAAGCAGTTTTGCTAGTCACCAGATACTGGTCCACAGTATGGAATGCTGGTACTAGCCTCGCAACCAGCATTCCTAACCAACTTAACCGGCTTCACTAGAAAAGCCATGATAGCTGGCTAACTTCACCAGTTAGCTGCTGCTCCGGCTAGCTTTACCTGCACTAACCAAACAACCAACTTTGACCAAAATGGGAATTTATGCTGGTATTTTTAGTAATGTTTGTAATGGAGTAGATCGGTTGCAATTATGAAACAATCTGATTTGACTTTTTCTCACAATAGCGTTCACAATTTTTCAAAGTACAGATGTAGGTAGGCAAGGCAGATGGCACCTTCTGCACTTCGGCTAGGGAGAGATTGAGGCTGTAGAGCTGGCCGCGGTCTGTGCTGGCAGCTAGAGTCTCTTCAGATGGGCTGACGCACAGAGTGCTTATTTCCTGCTGCTCTGCAGAACTGGGTTCATAACTGAATGGCTCTGGAGGAATCTGGTAATGACAAATGAGAACTGGTTATGAACTGGTCCTGGGTTAAACTGGTTACTATAGTGTTTTGGGAGATGCTTGCCTTAGTAAGAACAACTAATGCAAATTTTTAGGAAGTTACAAACTGCATAAACTTGTTGAGTCCCTAATAAGAACACATGAATGTGAATCGTTTATGGCACCTTTATCTCTTTGGTCTTCTTGTATTGGTCCTTCTCCTCCATTTTCTCAAACAAATACACAGTGCCAGGACCAGCAGAGCAGACAAAGCCTTTAGAATAGCCTACGATCGCTGTCACTCGTGGCAATACGGACGTTGCAGATGATATTGGCAGCATTTCATTTGACTCAGTGTTTTCCTCCTGCCTGAAAGTTAAAAGCAAAAGGAGAAAACATTAATTGGAAAACCACACAATCAAAAATTATGACATGTAACATGCTATTATTAACTCGCAAAAGTTTTTCAAAAAAAAGTTGCCAGTGTCAGCATTTTTTAATTTTCACAAAAGTGTAATGCCTTCCAGAAAATGTCCTTTTATAAATATATGAACATAAAAATACCAAATTAAAGAACGGACCCTCTGCTTTCAACCAAACAAATGGAAAAATTTTTTTTTTTATCCTATATGCATTTTTAATTATCTCTCAAATATGGCTAGGTTTCTTCAAAAATACAAAATTTTCAATAAAAACTGAGATAATTGCATTTTTTTAAAGGACTTTTATTAGTGATCTGATTCTGGCCGATTCTGGCCGATGATCAAGACATACACAGAGTTTTTATTGTTTCTGACTCAGCGGGTGCTTAAGTGTTTTAAAAGTTGGTAAGAGCACCACCTACTGGACAACAGCGGAAATATAGGTTGCCGTAAAAACTCATCAGTGAAGCATTATTGGCGTTTTCTCTTAATTGACGAGATAACTTGTCAATGGCGAAAGGACTTATAAATCTTGAAATTATTAGTATTCTGCAAATGCATTTTCAAATTTTATAATGAGATTGTGAAATATGAGATTTTGATTGTACTGAAAAGTTAATTGTTAAAGGGGACATTTCACAAGACTTTTTTAAGATGTCAAATAAATCTTTGGTTTCCCCAGAGTACGTATGTGAAGTTTTAGCTCAAAATACCATATAGATAATTTATTATAGCATGTTAAAATTGTCACTTTGTAAGGTGTAAGCTGTTTTGGGTGTGTCCTTTAACATGCAAATGAGCTGATCTCTGCACTAAATGGCAGTGGCGTGGTTGGATAGTGCAGTTTAAGGGGTGGGATTATACCCTTCTGACATCACCAGGGGAGCCAAATTTCAATGACCTATTTTTTCACATGCTTGTGGAGAATGGTTTACCAAAACGAAGTTACTGGGTTGATCTTATTCACATTTTCTAGGTTGATAAAAGCACTGGGTACCCAATTATAGCACTTAAACATGGAAAAAGTAAAATTTTCATGGTACGTATATCCCCTTTAAGTTAAAGTTTATTTAGACTTAAATAAAATCGTTGCTTAATAATTCATATCTTACAATGAAGGACCTCAGCTTATTCCACCAACCTCTCAACCTCCTGCTCAGACGTGAGGTTCATCTCCCTTCGCAGACGACCAGAATCAAATATCATAAGTTGACCTGTCTCAGTGCCGGCTATCACCTGCTCCTTGTGAATCCAGGTGTGACACAGAAAGTTTTGGGAATCTGGTTTAAAGTTGTTGGTCTGTTTCAGGTTTTCCCCAGCAAAGCGGAAAATCTTGAAGACCCCACTGCCACTTACACAGATCTGTGTGTTGTCCTGAGGGTTAAAGCTGACCTGTGAATGGGAAAAGACGAATGATATGTCCTGCTAAAGAATAAATATGAAATCCCTTTTAAACATGTAAAAAAATGGTAAATGTGAGTTAAATTATACAATATATCATTAAAGGTTCGCAAACCTTTAACATGTTACATAGTTTTAGCCATCATTGCAAGAACAGTGTAACTCTGTTTACCTGTGTGATGGGACCAGTGGTGCTGGTTTTCACAGTGGTCATGACCTTTTGCTTCTCCCACATCCAGAGGAACAGAGTCCAGTCTGGCCCACCTGCCTGACCAATCAGATATTTGGAGTCGGGGGAGAAAGCCATGCAGACAAACTCATCCACAGGGATGTCTCCTCCGGACAACACCTTCCTCTTCCTGCCTTGCTCGTGCTGCAGATCATACACGGTAATGGTGGCTTTCTCTCCACATTCAGACACAGCCAAATAGCGCCTGTTTGTACTGATGGCCAAAGCCTTCATGCCCTGGCTCATCTCTGTACCTGTACCAACAAAGACAATGATTAGTTATGATGTTAGTCAATCTAATCACATATAACGTGTATAAAAAAGCAAGAGATCGAGACTGTGGCGTTTTGTAAGTAGGAAAATACAATTTGATATGAAAACAAACATTAACTGTAGTTTTTCTACATTTCTATAATAAAGTACTGTAGTTTTCCTACCTGGAATAAACCTTTGGCATTTTTGATCGATGTTATAACGCACACAGTTGTTTCCACATGGAAATATAATAGTTTGTTCATCAAGGTATAACAGATTATTGTTCACTCCTGTGCGCAATCCAAAAATGTAATGGGACTGAGCCACTACCGTAGCCATCACTGTAGCCACAAAATATAGTAGTTGTTTAATTTAAAATTATAATTTTAAGCGATTCCGGTTTGTTTGAGTCACCAACTAATGTTGACATGCCTTGTTTTGCGAGTTGGTATCGTTGATTAGTTTACTGTAACTATAGTGACGATAAACGGCTTTAACGTTTCTGGCTAGATGGTATACACCTACGGACCAATCTCGCGAGATTTTGTGTTTAAAATTAGATTTGGGGGAATGATGAAGATGAAATAGCTGTTTTGACCACGTAGGATACAGCTACGGCATAAATCCCGTAAAATGTTGGATTATGTTTGGAAGTAGGATTAGGATGATAACAGCGCCCATCTGCCGAGATTTCACGAGATTTTGGCCGTAGCTGTATCCCTTAGTCACAGCCGGATGTAACGCTTCGTGAAAACCACATGATGGCGCACTCACTACGTGTAATAGACTTACTTTATATTTGTTTCTTATAAGACTATTAGTATTCATATCGGGAAGCGCAACGGAAATCAACTTAATCAACTGCTGTTGTTAGCTGGTTTAATGTGTTCTCCCGACTCCCGTGCTAGAAAAGTTTTACTTTCTAATCTGATCTCCCAGTCTGGCCAAGTTGGTGCCCATCTGGTTTAGCTGCTCTCCCTGCCTTATCTGTTGAAAATTCCCTAAAACGCCTCTAAGATCTCCACCAGGACAGAAGAACAGCTAATACCAGTAGTGTATGATGCTTTAAGATTTTTTTCAGTTGGTTTAGTAGTTTACAGTGGCCCTACATTGATTGATGTGGGTTAGAAGAGTCCAGTAGCGGAACCATTCTTCGGCGTTCTTTGTTTCCGTCGGTCCTTTAGTAGCAAGCGAACACGTGTGAAACTGCGCCGTACACACGTGAAGATTTGATCTGGGATGTTGTAAAACTCTGCTGTTACTGTATTTACTTTTTTTGTATTCTTACTTAGATTTTTCGCTATGGTAGAAATAGACGATGATCCCCAGTTGGGGCTTGATTCCGAGGAAGAAGATGACGACGAATTATCAGACAGTGAGGTAACGTTAAGACCACATTTTTAATGTTTTATTTTTGCTTAAGCAGAGCGATATTTGCCGTTAGTTTGAAGCAACACTAGCGCTATTCTATTAAGCAGTCTTGCTTTGTTAAACATCCATGTACTTGTCTCTGTTTAGCTCCAAGACGCATTTGCCAAGGGTTTGCTCAAACCGGGATTAAATATTCCTCAGTATGAGCCAAAGAAGGCCATCAACAATCTGGTGGGTAACCAGAAATCCAAACATTGCTTTTTAATACGTTTAAATCACGTTGGATGAGCTGACAGTTGTAGTACCCTTAAGTAACACGTGAACACACATTTTATTCAATGTTTTTTATGTTTCAGGAGGGTCTGAAGAAATGCCTTTCAGAACTGAAGAAGAACCTTCCATGGGCTGAAAGGCTGGACCTCACCAACTACCCAGCTGCTGACATTACTGGAAAAGTAGAGGCCAGATTGGAACAAACAGAAGGCAATGAAGACATAAATGCAGAAGATGACTTTCAAAGGGAGATGTTTTTGTAGGTATTTCCATGATCTTTTAGATAGTTTTGATAGAGTATGCACTGCAGTATGACATATTTATAAAGCGGGGGTCTCCAACCTGGTGCCCGCACAGGGTCTGTGATGTGCCAGACAAAGCACATTCTATTAATAGTCTCAATTGTTGTAATATTTATTTTTTACATATTTTTTATATTAGTTTGGCTTACGTATGTTAACATTTTAAACAAAACTAAACCACATCAACAAGTAAAATAAAATAAAATTAATAAGTAAAACAAAAAAGTTTTGAGTAGATTATATCCATAAGTAGCCCTCCAGATTGTTTTATCCATTGTGGTAGCCCTTGTTCACATAGAGGTTGGAGACCCCTGTTATAAAGAATAGCTAGTGGCTTTAAAAAAAAAATGCTGTTTATTGTTCCTGTGCTGGTCGTGAATATTCAAGACACCACACACCTTTAATCATGCTACTTTTTAATGCAATATGATGAATAACTAATATTAAGAATACAATTAAAAATCTGTGTTTTGCTGCACTAAAACTCTTACATAAACTTGATCTGAAATCAATATATTAACCTTCACAGTATTAAAACTGGGTTTCAGTTAAAGGAAACAGGCTCTGATGTTGTCTGCCTCAAGTTTTAGACCGTTCTTGATAATTAAACAAATCTTTGCGTCACAGATCAATTCTTAATATCTTATGTTCATTATTGTGTTTAGCTATCGCCAGGCCCAGGCAACTGTTTTGGAGGCCCTACCAAAGCTGAAGAAGTTACATATTCTTACCAAGAGACCAGATGATTATTTTGCAGAGATGGCCAAATCAGATCAGCACATGCAGAAGGTGAGAAAGTGCTTCAGTCACCTTTGTCACAAAGATGTACTGCTTTTCAATGTAACATTTACATATTAGCAGTGATGAGTTTGAAAAAAGTACAATTGCTTTTTGTTTTACTTTAAATATGTTTCAATGTACACTACAGTTACAATTTTCCTTTTATTTTACAGATCAGACAAAAGCTCATTATCAAGCAAACAGCCATGGAAAAGTCTGAAAGAGCCAAGAAACTCAGAGAGCAGCGAAAATATGGCAAAAAGGTCAGTTTCTCTCCGTTTATTGGTTTTGAGCATTATTATTCGCTGCTGTTTGCTTTAAATCCATATCTCTACAGGTTCAAGTTGAAGTCATTCAGAAGAGGCAAAAACAGAAGAAAGCAATGATGACAGCAGTGAAGAAATATCAGAAAGGTTATTTTTTATTTTATAAACGGCTGTTTCTAAAGGGCATGTTTTTGCATTAGATTAGGATTGATGTTAATTTTACATGCATCACTAGTGGTGCATATTGACAAAAAATAACAATTATTACACGTTGGAGTGCTTGATTCAGATTGGCCAGTCGTTACAAGTTTGCAGGTTTGTTATTCCCAGATAGCAACATGTCTTTTAATAACATATATGGCACTATATTTACAAATGATTAAAGGGACACTCTACTTTAATTTTCCAGCTCCTCTAGAGTTAAATATTTGATTTTTAACGTTTTGGAATCCATTCAGCCGATCTTTGGGTCTGGCCGTACCTCTTTTAGCATAGCTTAGCACAATCCAATGAATCTGATTAGACCATTTAGCATCGAGCCAAAATAACCAAAGATTTCAATATTTTTCCTATTTAAAACTTGACTTTCTGTAGTTAAATTGTGTACTAAGACCGACAGAAATGGCTAGGAACTATACTCTCATTCTGGCGTAACAATCAAGGACTTTGCTGCTGTAACATGGGTGCAGGAGGTGCAATAATATTACACAGCAGGCCAAAATAGTCCCCTTAGTAACTTTCAGTAGCAGGGGACTATTTTCAGGCACTGCGTAATATCATTGCGTCTCCTGCAGCCATGTTACGGCAGCAAAGTCCGTATTACACAATGTCACTACAGAAGAGTCAAGGTTTAAATAGGAAAAAATATCAAAACTCTTTGGTTATTTTTGAGCGAGATGCTAAATGGTCTAATCAGATTCAATGGATTGTGCTAAGCTATGCTAAAAGTTGTTAAAAAAAGTGGAATGTCTCTTTAAACCAAATAGTTTGTTTGTAACGTATGAAAGTAAACAGGTTTTCCTTGTCTGCGTTCGTTGAAAATTAGCAAAAATATTTCAAACAATATGTTCCTTACTTTACTTTTGTGGTAATTAGCTGTGTACTAAATGATATAATGTACAGGCAGCCGGTTGTTATTGTGAATTAAGCCTCTTCAGTGTGTGATACAAGACCCTCTGCTTCCTTTGGTTCCTGATCACACTGTTGGCGTTTATTTGTGTGATGATAACCGGCTGCCTATACATGATCCCTTACGATAAGTGCGTCAGAATGCAAGAATGCATCCTGTGTGGAGTTTCCTTAATGTGTTTGCATTTCAAAATTAATACTAGTTTTGTAATATTGTGCAACAAATATTGACTTTTTTGTGTTTACAGGAATGACAGATAAACTTGACTTCCTGGAAGGAGATCAGGATAAGGGAAAGAAAGGATCAACAGCAACCAAAGCACATGTAAACAAAAAAGGGTATGTGGTAATTTCATTGCCTTCGTTTGGTTGAGTCAGATTGGATGTGTGTTGAAATATCAATCATTTAGAAAGGCATAGACTGTGAATGATTTTCTTTTTTTCGTGTCAATAATAATTCTGTAAACTGAATTCTGTCTTGTGCCAGAATAGTGCAGCTTGTGTAAAATTATACCAGAATTTCATTCAATAAATGCTGTTAGTATTTGCCACAGTATTTGCTTTTTTCAAAAGTCAGTGTCACTGTTTGTTTAAAGTATTGCAATTCTAAGACTGTTTTGGCAATTCTAATGTATTGTTTTGCTATGTGTTCAGTCCTAATGCAAAGAGGAAATACAAGGATAAGAGGTTTGGCTTTGGGGGGAAAAAGAAGGGCAGCAAATGGAACACCAAAGACAGCCATGATGACGTATCAGGATTTAAAAGCAAAGTGGCTCATGGTAAAGGAGGGAAAAAATTTGGCAAAGGAGGAAAGACAAATGTAAGTGTATTATTCCTTACTTTCATTCATACCGGTTCAGTGAACCCTTTTCCACATTTTAATTTTCCATCTTTCTGCACAGAAACGGCCAGGGAAAGAGACACGAAAGAAAATGAAGTCACGCAAATGAGCTGTATCTTCTCATCAATACCTCTCATTGAAATGGATTGTGTCATTAAAGACTTCTTTTTTATCTTTTATTACCTGGAGCTCTGCGATGCCTTGGCTCTGTGATTTTCACCCCGAGCAGAAATCTTTAGATTTTTGTTGAAGGTCACCTCAGTGTTGACAGAGGGCAAATAATATTAAAACATTCTTAGCAGACTAATGTTAATAGTACAAATGTATAATTCCTTCAGAATCGTGCCATCGCTATAAGAACCTGTTTTTTATTTGGTCGCATTTTTTTTGTGCCATAAACTAACAGCAGAGTAAACTTGTTTGTGCTTTCGTAGAGATAATGACATGATTGTAAAGAGAAAGTGCTGCATTAAATGAGTCAGCAAACTGTTTTCACATTCATGTTTACATTTGTAGGCGAAATAAATGTAATGCTTTTTATTTGAACACAATTGAAATGTATCACACATTAAATCTGAGTTTTATATTCATCCCTCCTCTGTGCCAGATCGGGACATTCATATTCATGAGATTTTAATTAGTTTATCTGCGCACTTGCATTGTTTGGCGCATTGTGACAGTATAGTTTATATGCCATCTGAGTTCAGATGAGCAAATGAAGCAAGTTGTTCGTTTTGGGAATCTTAATTGTTCCTTTCCAGAGTGGAAACTGATGGGAACTGGAGTTACAGAAAGGCCAAAAGTGTTAATAGAAAATGTTGAGGTAAATGTTAACAGCAGAAATACACAAAATTGTTTAAACACAAACAGTTTAATTATTAAAAGCTTAGGAAATAAAAGGGGATTCTCAACCATAAAATCCACAAAACATGAACCAAATGCAAGGTGATAAACAACAATAAACATTTTCCAACCTGTTGGACTGATATATCATAACTGATTCAGGACTAACTTGTAATGTAAAACAATTTATGAAACGGTAAATTTGTATCTTTAAAAAAAAAAACATGGTACAACAACATGACTGTAAAGAACCCTGTACAGCTGCTTTTTGAAATAGGGAGAACTCTGCCATCTGGATCTGAAGATCTTGTCCCCTTATGCTGTATTCTTTGATGAAAGCCCATCAGCCGGTACAGCGTTTACTTCCTGAATACTGCAAACGTGACTTTCTGTATTGAAAACAGGATGGAAAACTACTGAGTTTAAACATTGTGTTATGTTTACTTAAATAGCTGCTCATATTAGATTATTAAATTGAATAATATTAGGGTATAGTAGAAGCTGTACTGTAACATGTAATTATATAAAATATAGTACAGCAATACCAAAAAGAGTACCAGCATACTTTAACTTGAAGATGATGAATACAATTCTCCCTTACTATTGGTAAATTCAACAGTTTAATAACTGTTACTCTGTTTTTACCTGATGTAGGTTCTGTTTGTTCAGGAGGATCTTTGTATATTCCTTGCTCTTCATACATTGGAGATTGCAGGTGATAGTGAGGTCTTGGCCCATTCTCATCTCTTAAAACTGGATATATGGGGTATGGATGGTAACATGGCACATGGAACTCCAAAAAACACAAAAATACAAACTTAGAAAAAGGTTGGCTTTGTACTAAAATTCAAGACGTGATCTTCCTACTGATTTAAAATCTCCACTAAAGTTTGAATAATTTTTGGAAAATAAACGAAAACCGAGATAAAAGTTAAACAGAAGCATCCATAAACTTTAGCATGATAGTACAGCAGTGGAGTCTGTAGAATATGAAAAAAGAAATTATTTCAAAAAGACAAGTGGTGTAAGGATATTGGTTTTGTTTAAAAAAACAAATAAAAAGTTACTTTAGCAAACTTGTTCCCCAAAGTTGTAAAATGATGATGTAAGAGGAGTTTTATCAATACACTGATGAAATATAGGAGAGTAAAATCTGAATGAAGATCATTTAAAAAAGTATTGAGAGCACAATGTCTGGCTTTCAGATGAAATAGTGCTGTGAAGCTGTAATAAATAAATGTTTCCCTTGTACATAACAGATCATTTACTGTATGTGAGAGGCAATGCAGATCACTCGTCCCTTTGAATCTTACCTGAGATTCATGAGTCTGCAAGGGATAAGATGGGGCAACAGGTGGTGAGGGAAGAAACCCAATAGGTTCCCTAAAGAGTCCTGGTGCAGGTGGTCTCAGAGTCACCAGCACGGCAGGGTACAAGTACCTGTCTGGGTAATGCGGGTACAGGGGCAAAGGCATTGCAAACATCTCTCCAGAAAATGGTGGTGGACCTAAAAAAGCATTTGTAAGTACTTGTGGTTTGTATAAATTATACAACATGATTAAACACTTTCAAAACTTTTATTATTGATAATAATTCACATTTTTGTAACATAATAACATTGTCGTGCATTTCTAAAATTATATACATGGGTTTTCCTAATAACTTTATTAAGTATTTCTATTAAATATATTTTTTAAACTTGTTTTATCAACAAATTGTTTTTCTTAATTTGTGTAATAACATTAGGTCAAATATTAAAATTAGGAACAAGCTGTAGCCCTTATAAGTTTCCTTTACATTTTCCCCCATGTGTTTATAAGAGACCAGCAGTGAAATTAATAGACATATAGGCCTCAAACATTTGCTTGGTATTTGATTATATTTACTTAAAAATAAAATAAAAAACAAACCTTGGCTAGCGCCATCTGAATGGTTCAGTCCAGTCGATCTGTTTCGACCTCACTCTGACCGTCACTACGGTCTAAAAAGGGAATGATCACCTTCGTTCTGCCTATCACCGAGACCATATGTCAACAAAGTCATGTCCATGACCTCCGGAAGCAGAACGACCCGCGTCTATAATTAGCAGAGAATGCTCCCGGTTCAGTCTCTCACCTTGATCGCCTCATACGAGACCGTGAGTAAGAGACTACGTATTCAGGTAAGAAATTCCTGACTATTTCCTTGTTGCATTCCACTAATTCGTTACCTAAACGGTGCGGGTGCCTTGTGCCCCCGAGAATTGTTGTGGTTTGCGTATTAACTTATTATTTCTAGGTATATACCTTTCATTTAAACTCATATGCACTAGATTTCCGGTTTAAGTTGTTTATCCGTGTGCCTCTACTGCTGTTCGCAGCCGTGGGCTTTGTGCGAGCCCACTAAGTGCGTTCGCGCGCTGGTGTGGGCCGCCATTATACCTGTGTTTGTATTTACTGCTGTTTTCAGCTGGTATATTGTGTTTGCTACTAGTGCTATTTTTTTGTTGAATTATTTAGTTGGGGGCTGTTTTTTCCAGTACACTATAAACAGCCCTGTTATTATTGTGTTCACTATTTCAGTCTGTTAGGTGCGTTTACGTGCTGGTGCAGGCTGTGGCAGTATTTCCCCACACCCTATACCCCTGTTCACAGCTGGTAAGGGGTCAGTGTGTGCCTGCTAAGTGCATTCGTGCGCCGGTGCGGGCCATCATAATACTGTGTGCTGTGCTTTTCTGCTCTTAGGTACTTTTTTTCGCCTTGAGTGGCGGCTACAATCACACTTTTTCCTGCAATACTCCCCTCTGACACACCCTATACCCCTGTTTGCAGCTGGTGGGGCTAGTGTGCGACCGCTAAGTGCATTCGTGCGCTGGTGCGGCCCACCGTATTACCTTGGCGGATTGCTGGAGGAAGACTCCAGGCATTATATTGGGTTTCTGTGTTGCTGCAATGGCTTCCCACTACTGCAGGATCTGCAACGCCTCCATGAGTGCTAGGGATGGGCACAGGGAGTGCCCCACATGCCTTGGAGCTGCCCACGTGCTGGAAGACGTGGACAATCCCTGTAGTGCAGCCTGTGATCTCTCCAGGGACGAGCGACGACGCCGGGCCAGCCAGGTGCGCGGGCATGTGCGTGAGGAAGGGAGCGGGAAGCGGCGCTCCCCTGACCAGCCGTCCCTCTCCAGTAGGCATGGGCGTAAACACAAGCGCAAGCGTTCACGTTCGCGTGATCGACAGCGGGATTCCCCCCATGGAGTTACCCAGGTTGAGCCACCCAAATCTGTTAAGCCCCCTGCCTCAGCTACGGTGGCAGAAAGCAGCAGCACGGGGTCACTCGAGATCCTTGCGGCTCTCCAGGCTCTGTCACGGAGGTTGGACAAGTTAGAAGGTAACCAACAGGACTTATTACATGAGGATCCCCTCTCAGTCAGGCCCGAGAGCTTCGGCGAGGAGGAACATCAAGACAATGTAGATGTGTTATCCCTATGCGCTTCACACACAGTGGTGGACGACACCACAGGTGGCGACGACCTCGAAGGGGAGCTACATTCTAGCTCTGCTGAGCCAGCTGACGGCTCCACGGAGACAGGAGAGGCCCCTGTCAGTTCCCTGATGTCACGGGTACTGAGCGCTGCCAAGGTTTTGGGCCTTCAGGGGCCTACATCTGCCCCGGCTCCCGCTGGAGGTGTTTGGGAGGGCATCTCCCGACCTGAACCACGGCCTTCTATACCTGTGGCAGATGACTATACTGCAATGCTGAGGTCATCATGGGGTACAAATTCGAAACGGCCCCAGTTTAATGCAGGTTGTCGCCAGCTGGCAAATGCTAGTTATCCGGTTGAAACTGGACTGGGGAACATGCCACCAGTTGAGTCGCCTATGGCTGCATTGACGTCTCTGGGGTTTTCCCGTGTATCCTCCGATCCACGGTGCCCTCGCAAGGAGTGTGCCAAGACGGACCGGCTGGTCACCAATTCCTTCAACGCATCAGCTCGAGCGGCCCGTATGGGTAACGCTCTAGCCATCACCCTGGCGGCTCTACGGAAGACACTGGGCCCAGACGATCATGATTCCAGGGCCCTGGTCGACGCGGCTCTTTCTTCCCACTCCCAGCTGACACGTGACGTGGGGGATGCTATGGCCTCTGCAGTGCTGTGTCGCAGACAAGTTTGGCTGGCACAAACCTCCCTGCCAGATGCCATCAGACAGGAGCTACTCAACCTCCCTGTGGTACCAGGACACGTCTTTCACCCTGGATTCCAGGAGGTGCTTGATCGGATTGAACGGACTGCAGCATCTAGGGAAGCTGTCCAGAGGGTTTGCTCTAGGTCTGCTTCAACTGCCGGCCGCCCACCTGTCAGTAGGTATAGGCTGCGGCAGCCTACCCGGCCTCCATCAGCAGGTGACAACCCAGAGGCACGGGACTGGCGATTTCGTGCACCTGACCGACATACAGCCTCAAATTCCAGAATTAAGGGACGACGAGGACCACAGCGGGGCACAGGCAGGGGTGCAGGCCGCGGTGGCGGTCCTGCATAGGAGTCCCGGGTCGCCCGTCGATTGTCCTTCCCAGCTGTCACGGACCTCCTGGGAAGGCATTGTGCCAGACCCTTGGGTCGTGGCTACGGTGGCTCGCGGCTACCGATTACAATTTCGGCGGCGACCCCCAACGTTTTCAGGGATCAAGATAACGTCCGTAAAAGACCCTGTTTTAATGTCCGTCCTCGTCAAAGAGGTCCAGGAGTTACTTTTGAAAGGGGCCATCTCAGAAGTACCGCCCAGCGCACAGCTCACTGGGTTTTACTCCAAATATTTTATTGTTCCAAAAAAAGACGGCGGTCATCGGCCTGTTCTCGACCTCAGGCCCTTGAACCGATATCTCAAGGTGCTACCCTTCAAAATGGTTCACACAAGGGTGGTGATGCAGTCTATCCAGCAGGGGGAGTGGTTCACGTCCCTGGATCTGAAAGACGCCTACTTCCACGTCCCAATCTGTCCAGAACACCGGCCCTTCCTGCGCTTTGCCTTTCAAGGCAGGGTATTCCAGTTTCAGGTCCTTCCCTTTGGTCTTTCTCTGGCCCCAAGGGTCTTTACTCGCGTGGTGTCAGCTGCGCTGTCCCCCCTCCAGGTTCGAGGGTTGAAGATCTTGCCCTACCTGGACGATTGGCTCATGTGCGCCCCCTCTCAGGAGCAGGTAGTACGAGACACGAGCACAGTTCTGGCCCACATTCAAATGCTAGGCTTCACGGTCAACCACAAAAAGAGCAACCTGCAACCCCGCCAACAGGCAGAGTTCCTCGGCATCCTTCTGGACTCGGTAAGCATGACTGCATCTCTCACTTCACAAAGAGCAGACAGCTTGATCAACATGACGAAGCAGTTCCACTTGGGCAGCCTTGTCACAGCTCACAGAGTTCAAAAGCTACTGGGCTTGGTGGCCGCAGCAGCAGCAGTGATTCCTCTGGGCCTGCTGAGGGCACGCCCCCTGCAGTGCTGGTTCAATGCTTTCCATCTTCACCCCAGAGACGACAGGCAGATGAAACTGCGTATATCTCAAACCTTCATCAAAGCCCTACGCCCTTGGAGCAACCGGGAGTTCATTTTACAAGGTGTCCCACTGGGGGGCCTTCCCCACAGGAGACAGGTCATCTCAACAGACGCGTCCCTGACAGGCTGGGGGGCTGTCTGGGAAGGAAGGGCAGTGAGGGGCACATGGCGGCCACTGTGGATGAAGGAGCACATAAATGTCCTCGAGTTGAAGGCCATCCATCTTGCTCTTCAGAAATTCCTGCCAGAGTTGCAAGGCCAACATGTTCTGGTGAGGACAGACAGCACTTCAGCAGTGTATCATGTCAATCACCAGGGAGGCACGAGGTCCCAGCGATGCCTCCAGGTGGCAGAGGAGTTGCTGATATGGGCATGGCCTCGATTTTCCTCACTGAGGGCAGTGCACATCCCAGGTGTGGAGAACAGAGCGGCCGACATTCTCTCCAGGACAGGGCCACTCCCGGGAGAGTGGAGGTTGAACACCGACGTAGTTGTTCAGATCTGGATGCGTTACGGTGCGGCCCAGATGGATCTCTTTGCTTCAGCGGAGACAACACACTGCCCAGAATGGTACTCCCTCATGGGGCAGGAGGGCAGTTCGGGCCTGGATGCTCTGTCGCAAGACTGGCCAACAGGCTTGTTATACGCTTTTCCTCCACTCCCTCTCATAGCTCAGGTCCTCCGACGGATCAGAGAGGGCCAACACTCAGTCCTGTTGGTCGCGCCACGGTGGCCGGCGAGGCCATGGTTCCCAGAACTCCTCCGGATGCTGCAGGGTCAGCCATGGCAGCTACCGTGCAGAGCAGATCTCCTGACGCAAGCAGACGGGCGGATTTGGCATCCGAACCCGGGAGCCCTGCGTCTATGGGTTTGGCCCCTGCAGAGCCCATCGATGGACAGCTAGATGAGGCTGTACAGGAGACACTTAATAATGCCAGGGCCCCATCTACCAGAGCTGGCTACGCACTCAGATGGAGGATCTTTTCAGAGTGGTGTTTTGGCTTGGGCATCGAGCCAACGATTTGTCCCGTGCCACAAGTATTATGCTTCTTGCAGTCCCATTTTGATCTGGGCAAGGCAGCCAGTACGATTAAGGTCTATGCTTCGGCCATTTCAGCTTTTCACCAGGGGGCAGATAACACATCCCTGGGTAGGCACCCTCTGATTAGCCGGTTCTTAAGGGGAGCCCGCCGGTTACGTCCAGGTCGCACCTTGCGGGCACCAAGCTGGGACCTGCCTACAGTTCTGACATCTCTCACTGAAGGTCCTTATGAGCCTATTGCAGACGCAGATCTACGGTCTTTGTCTCTTAAGACAGCATTTCTCTTGGCTCTCTGTTCAACCAAACGAGTCGGGGAGCTGTGTGCTCTCTCCGTTAGTGATGACTGTTTGAGGTGGCAGGCAGGGGGCACTGTCGTGTCACTCTGGCCGAATCCAGCTTTCCTGCCAAAAGTGCTTGATCAGCAGTCCATGAACAAGGTGTTGGAGCTGGCCCAATTCCAGCCTTCCGCTGCCTCACAGGCAGAGCATGACAAGCTTAGCACATTGTGTCCAGTCAGGGCCTTGAAAGCCTATCTGATCCGTACACAGGCTTTAAGAAGAATGCACTCTCAACTGTTTGTCTGTTATGGGGCAGCAAGGCAGGGACTGCCGCTTTCCAAACAGAGGCTATCTCATTGGCTGGTGGAGGTTATTTCCCATGCTTATAAGGCTCAGGGGATACCGGTCCCAACAGGTACAAGGGCTCATTCTACTAGGAGTGTGGCTACATCTTGGGCTGCCCTCAAGGGTGTGGCAGCAAGCGACATCTGTGCAGCGGCTTCGTGGTCTACGCCATGCACTTTTACAAGATTTTACCGGGTGGATGTGACTCGACCAGCTCCGGTCGGCGACGCTGCCCTCATGTCTGTGACTGAGCGAGGTTCTAATTGATCCTGGGTTCCTCGCGACTCTGTTGGTATGTGTCATCCCTTTTTAGACCGTAGTGACGGTCAGAGTGAGGTCGAAACAGATCGTAGGTTACGCAGGTAACCATGGATCTGTGAGACCGAGGGATGACCGTCACTATCCTTGTCGCTCGGACCATTCTGAGGCGCTCAAGGTAGGAGACTGAACCGGGAGCATTCTCTGCTAATTATAGACGCGGGTCGTTCTGCTTCCGGAGGTCATGGACATGACTTTGTTGACATATGGTCTCGGTGATAGGCAGAACGAAGGTGATCATTCCCTTTTTAGACCGTAGTGACGGTCATCCCTCGGTCTCACAGATCCATGGTTACCTGCGTAACCTACGGTACCTTCAGTTCGGAGTAAACTGCGCTCGTCCCTGCAGAATCTGCGCTTACCGGGCCTGTTACAGGCACGTGGAGTTCACCGTAAGTTTTACCGTAAGTGTCAGGACGACGATCGGGTTCTTTCAAAGCGCTCTCCTCGTCGTTTACCTGGCTAGTTACAGTAATAGTCTCAGAGACCGGTTTCCCGCCAGATTTAGTAGAATGTTGTGGACGATCTGCGCTCGGTGATTCATTTCCATTGGCGGTTTTAACCCGTCTTTGAGATGCCAGTATTCTCGTGCGCTCGGCAATGAGTGAACACTTCCAGCACTCGCACGGCCTGAACTGACATTTGCCCGAATGGCCCTTTAACGGGACGACGAGACCGTGGTTCCGACATCTCGCACACTTCGGGCTACGCGCTGATTTATCTGCGGTTACACGATCGTTTGGTAGCATATTTGCCATAATAAACACACTTCCGATCGCAGATATAAATGTAAAATAGTCAAATTAAACAAACGCTTGGAACCTTTACACGAAAACTATTTAACAATAATTAGTTCAGTCAATTCATGAATTTGCTAAGTAGAAAAAACGTTCACGTGATGCTAACCTCAGCGTGAGAACAGAAAAAAATGTAATTCCCAGACATAATGGGGAATTTCCAGATGTCTGGACAGTGAAAATGTTACTTTAATGAACTCTGTCTATTTAAAACGATTTGAAGCATTTTAAATCCAAACTTTATTTTTATATTCAAACTAATATTATGAATGATGGGAATATGGGAATATGTAGACATTTACTCAAATAATTAAATATTATGCTTTAAATTAAATTAGTAAAAATAAGTATTATAATAAGTATTTGTGTTATTGTACAATGATTGTTTTGTTTTCCATTGTTTACACATTTTGTTGAAAATAAATTTAGAGGCAAACCATAATATTTATAGGACTCTTAAGTTCTCTAGTGAAGTACATTGTTACATAAAATCAGTCGTTTGGCTGCTTTTTCTAAACCACACAAAAGCTGTAAATAGTTTTCAACATGGATTACATTATTATAACCTAAATCACATTTTCTTTTACTCTGTATAGCATTTGGCCCCTGAGATCACTTTGATGAGCGTCCACTAAGGCCTGCTGCATGAAGCGAGTTGAACAAACTCAGAGCTGCAGAGTAAGTTTTGAACGGACAAAACTGGACATATCCAAACTGGTTTAGTTTTGTTTTTATATGTTTTAACACAAGCCCAGTATACATATTAAAAGCAAAAAAACAAAACAGATTCACCAGCAAAAGCTCAACAGAGTAGTTACTGATTGTTGATAGTTTTACAATATGTATAAAATGGATTGAAATCTTATAACAACAGTATTTTATGCAATTTCATTCAAAGGAGACATTTCACAAGACTTTTTTAAGATGTCAAATAAGTATTTGGTGTCCATAGAGTACATATGTGAAGTTCCAGCTCAAAATACCATATAAATAATTTATTATAACATGTTAAAATTGACACTTTGTAGGTTTGAGCAAAAATGTGCCATTTCTGTGTGTGTCCTTTTAAATGCAAATGAGCTGACCTTTTCACTAAATGGCAGGCTGTGGTTGGATAAGGAATGGTATTATTCCCTTCTGACATCACAGAGGGAGCCACATTTCAATTACCTAATTTTTTACATGCTTGCAGAGAATGATTTACCAAAACTAGTTACTGGGTTGTTCTTTTTTCACATTATCTAGTTTGATAGAAGCACTGGGGACCCAATTATAGCACTTAGACATGGAGAAAGTAAGATTTTCATGGTATGTCCCCCTTAATATAAATGAACTTATTTAGTATATTTTAAAATACATCTGTACAATTTTTTTGTAGAAATATTGATAATTCAAAGATAAAATTAAAATTATTATAATGTTAAAGGAGGATTCTGGAGTCAGAGAAACCAGAGTTTGTTCAAACTAAACCCGAACTTATCTAGATAGCCAGTGAAACCAGCTTCATATACAGTAGCAGGCCACTAGACAGTACTGCTGTGAGTCTTGGGCTAACAGAGCCATGTGCTAATTTATTTAATTTCAGTCACTGTCTTCTGAACCGGCTTCCTTAATTGTTTTAATATGCCAAGTAATTTTCTTGTTTGAGCAAACATATTTTAAACTTTAAACGGCTTTTTGAACTCCAATATATTCACACAATGGCCATTTTGTGAACCGCTATTAATGTATTGCCACCTGCTGCCAGTTAGTAATCTGGGTACATGCCAAAATCATGACAATAGGGTCTTTGGCCCTGTAAATGTTTAAATCTTTGAATGCCTTGTTGGGCACTGAATACATGTTTAAGCGGTTGGGTGGAGGAAGGTTCTGCCCCCAGCTTACCACTATTAAAATGACTGATATCCTGTCAGGATATCTTTGGCCTACTAGTGATTGACATAATTGTTAATGCTGGCACTGTGCCACAGATGCAGTGCTTATTACTGTAAGTCTTTTACAAGGTCACCTAACCCCATTATCTTAATAAGGGTTGCAATTAACACAGTTTAAGGACTGAACGTATTCTATTTTCTTCTGCCTATCTTTTCTTTTATAAATTGCCTAAGGGTGATTCATTCTTGGGAATAAACACATGGGAATATGAAAGAGGAGTGTTGCTGAGTTGATCCATACACCAAATGTCCGTTTGGGAAAATTTGTATGAATTCTGAGTTATCATTCATGCTGATAAAATGCATACTTTGATGCACTTTAAGTCGCTTTATAAAAACATCAGCCAAATAAAAATCTAGGTTAAAAGATAAGATACCAGTACGACCTGACTATTTAACTTTCGTTTACTATGCCAATAATTGAATGTTTATGGAATAAAATTAACTTTGCAATACATTATGGTTCCATTTACATTTAACACTAGCCTACATTAATGTAATACAAATACATTAATTAATTGTTCTGACTCAGTCAGATTTACTTTGTATTTAAAGACACACTATGCAGTTAATTTACCTTAATATAACAGCTTCAAAGTCATTTCGATGGTAAACGAAGTCATAGTATGGCGAATCATCCTCCTGTTGAAGCTCGGGGAGGACGCCGCTAGCAAAACCAGCAATGCAAGCTTGAGAAAACCGCCCCTGACAAATCTCGCGAGAATCACGACTTGCTTTACGGCAACGACGTCACACACGTTAGGCTTGTTCGACTTCGTGCAGCGCTGCAAGAACCGGCAGTCGGATGACGTAAAAGTACCGCGAGAATGATCCGAGACGGCACTTTGACGTCATCCGGCTGTCGGTCCTGCAGCGCTGCATGAAGTCAAACAAGCCTGTAACAACAACTGCACGCGCGCATTTGAGACGTGATGCTCGATGAGGGAAACAGCTAAGAAAACCCGTTCGGAAGAGAGTAGAAAGCGAAAAAGAGAATCTGACCGAGTTAGGAACCGGACAAGAGTCCCACGCGGTCAGGTTTTTACTCGTTGGCGTGAGCTAATAGACAGCACTGGATGCAAGAGAGATGCGGATCTGGCGATCTTGTTGATGGACAAGTAAGTAAATCTCTTATTTGTAAATTTGTTTGCGGTCTATGTTGTATGTGGTTGCGCTTGCTTGCGTATTTTTTGCTGTTCATTCATCCAGTGTTGATAATTAGACCAGTAAAATAACTTTAACATGGGTCTAGCTAGCTTACGATCATAAGAGCATTTAGCAGACTTGCTAACAAACACTCGTTTCTCTTACATGTTTTTTTTGCCATCTAAACTCAAGTGTTGTGTTGTGATGTGTACGTAGTCATTTGTCTAATTTCGATTTCTTATGGCCAACGAATAATGGCCAATGTTATGAAATAATGCAACGTATACATTACAATTAACTTTGTCAATGGATTTTGTAATGTTTACAATTAAATAACAAATGAAATTATACAGTAGACATAACGTTAGACTATAGACTGTTTACTTGTGATTAAGCTGCAATCTTGTAAAAACGTAATAAGCCAGCAAACGCGGTAGGCTACTTTATTATTATATGCCTACTCTACACTTGGCATAAACTTCTTATTATCCTATTACCATCATCTGTAGTTTAGTAGACATGCAGTAGCCTAATATTTGTATGAAATTGTGAAACATTCCCTGGTCATTATCTTCGGAGTCCATCTCTGCATATTCACGCCCAACACTATCCTTACAGGTACATACAGAGTGGGGGTGCGAAATTACGACAGTTGCAAATTTTCCCCAGTGACTCTAGGGGTCGCTGTTTGACAAAAACGTCAAACTGCATGGAATGCCTTTAATAGCACTCCTCCCCCTTTAGTGCAATGATTATTCATACCAGCCACACGAGGCTTACGTATGATGTCGTCATTGATTCAAACTGCCAGTGAATCTACTGGAGATTCAGTGAAGGAGCGCCGACGCCATCCGGACACGCTTTTGTTTGTGGATGAACACTACAAACCGTTTCGGAAATGAGGAAAGACATTGGGAAATTATTATTTTTTCATTTTTTTATGTCGGAATTATACTCAGCAAAAGGTTCGTTATGTTATTTTATAAAGTAAATTATCGGGACCATTTCTGTAAGAAGGATGCTATGTTGGTTTTTCGTGGATGCGCGGTTGTAGACTAAACACTCTTGATGCTACAAGCTTACAACACATCTGAGCTTTCGCGTGCTGCCTGTAAAATCACACTTAATACAAAAACGTGTAGCCTGCAACACGTCCAAAGCATTAATTGATGGTTTTGCAGCGTAAAAGTAAGCTCATGGTTATATTTATGAGCACCAGCATCCTAACAGTAACATCATTGTTCTTTCAATATATTTTGATAAAAAAAGAACATAATAGGCTATAGCAATGAAATCGCTTTGAAATGACACATATGCTGTATTTGGTCAGTATTAATTTGCTCATTGCTTCATTGTTCGTGTCACTGAAGCGCGTGTAATAAATGTGCAGCTCATTTGTTATTGTGCAGTAGATAGATGTATTGCGCTCCTTCAGTATAATGATGCTTGTCTCAGCCGCGGAGGACAAATGCACGGCTGTGATTTTCTTCACTGTCATACTCAGGTACTGAAACTGGCACTGAAACTGAGTGCGAAGATGGACAGTTTCAATGCAACAATGGGAGATGTATTCCCACTATTTGGAGATGCGATGATGACGATGATTGCTCTGACAACAGCGATGAAGAGAACTGCTGTAAGTTACCTTTACTCATTGTGACCAAGGCCGCCTTAATGCACGGGCTTACCTGGGCTGAAGCCCAGGGGCCTCCGAAGTTCAAGGGCCTCCCATGTTCGCGTTCATGATGAGCTGAAAATGTCATTTTGTTTTGTAACTTGTCAGGTTTTCTGTCAATCACTCTAATTTCACGTTACATGTCTGCTGATTGGTCCGTGGTAACTTACCGTGAGAGAAAATGTCAGACATAGCAGTCAGATTTTTCTATTCCGCATAATGTAATTAAATGCGCGTTGTCAACTTGGCATTTCTGCATGTTAGACTGAGTGTGACAGAGAAACAGGAAATAATCCACCAACAAATGAAAGAGTAATTTCTGAAATTTCATAATAAGCACCAGTGAGGTGCAGATCTCTCTTTCTTTCGCCCGCATGCATGCTCGCTCCCTCTCTCTTTCGCGCGCGTGCTCGCTCTCTCTGTGCTTGTGCAGCTGAGAGTCTCTGGCATGCAGAAGTCTCTCCAAACGTGCGCAACGAAACTGTGCCACCAAATAAAGAAAAGAGTTCCCGCACATAACGCTGTTAGTTGTTATAAAGTTTAAGTTTACTCGCGTTTATATCAGTGACGCGTGCGCAGCTGGAGCGATGCAGTTTGACGCGACATTAGCTCACAGTACACACATCTGTTGGTTTAGATTAGAAAAACGACAAAGAGACGCAACGGTAAAGGTGCAAGTTTAGAAAGTAAAGAGCGACACGACCATCTCAAATGATCATCCCCTGATAGCACCATTCATATTTATAATCTCCTTATCTAAATACAGGTATGTTCCCTGTCTGTTTTGTGCATATTCATGCTTGTTCGTTTTACATGCTTATGTATGCATAAATACTAAATACAATGCATACTATATCTTCAATATCCTACAAAATAAATAAATGTTTAAAAAACAAGATTTTGTCTATAAAGACTTATCTTTTGTTATCATTAATGCATTTTCACTTTAAAACTAACTTTAACTTATTTTATTTTTAAAACTGTGCTGAGCATTTGGTTAGTGAGTGGCAATGAATTTTCTGCAAATTTGTATATTCCAAGAACTATATAAACATAAAGCTTATAAACATATATACTTTCACACATTTTGGTTTTATTATCACCAAAAGTAGCTGTGTGTGGTTGTTAAATAAAGTGCCTTGTGATTATGCTCAAGTAGGCTCAGTGATATGTTAATAATGATATTATGGTGTTTTCTGGGTCAAAGAGGGAAAACTCACTGTTTTATGTCTCGAAAGAAACTAATGCATTTTGTGATGTAGATTACCTAGATATACACTTAAAAAAAAAATGAGACTATAAATTGAGGGTATGGGGGGCCTACAAAACCTCTCAGCCCCAGGGCCTCACATTAGGTTAAGGCGGCCCTGATTGTGACAAAGCAGCGATATTAATACCTAACGTACCAGTTTATATTTTTTCTAATGACTTTAAAACCGGTAAATGATAATGGATATCAACTAAAGGATAATGCACTAAATCATAGTGATTTTACTCCACATTTTACTCCTTCAATAAGACCATAGGGCTAGCTGTCACACTTTCTACAATGAATATTTGTTAGGGGTACATTTATTTAATTATGTACATTTCTGTTATTTACACACCTTGTCAGGCTGGCTATTATGCGAAACTATTGACCATTTGCACTGTTATAGTAGGCTTTAAGGGAAGACAGTAAAAGTGAAGTAATGACCAATGTATGGTAACCCATACTATTACTGTAGCACCCGGGGAGCACTGGGGAACAGGTGCAAGAGTACCTCAGTTGCAACCTGCTGTTTATGAGACTTGAAACAGCAACTCTCAGGCTACTCTCAAATCTCTATCCATTGGTTAGAAAGGTGACCAGGCGAATGTGAGGGAATGGGGTGGTGGAGGTATGATGAAACTATCAAGCATAATGTGTGAGTCGATTGCCGTCTATATAGGTTTCCATTAAAGCTGTTTACATCCGGTCACAATTACAAGGTGATTAGGTAGATTATTTGATTCAGGGTTCCTACCGAACTTTGTTAATAAAACATCCTTTAGGTCATGACTGTCTAACAGTTTAGTGGGCTTTTCAGCAAAATAAAACATTAAAGGGGACATTTCACAAGACTTTGGTGTCCCCAGAGTATGTACGTGACGTTCTAGCTCAAAATACCCCATAGATAATTTATTATAGCATGTTAAAATTGCCACTTTGTAAAAATGTGCCATTTTTGGGTGTGTCCTTTAAATGCAAATAAGCTGATCTCTGCACTAAATGGCAGTGCTGTGGTTGGATAGTGCAGATTAAGGGGCGGTACTATCCCTTTCTGACATCACAGGGGGAGCTAAATTTCAGTGACCTATTTTTTCACATGCTTGCAGAGAATGGTTTACCAAAACTAAGTTACTAGTTGATCTTTTTCACATTTCCTAGGTTGATAGAAGCACTGGTGACCCAATAATAGCACTTAAACATGAAAAAAGTTACATTTCCGTGATATAAAGTGCAAAAAATGATATAGAAAAATGTTAAACAATAGATTTGGTTAAACAATTACAGTTGAAAACGTTTGATTGATTGATTGATTGTTTGATTGATTGATATATATTTGGCAAGCTGTTCTGACCTGACATTTATGTAAAATACCCTTTTCCTGAGAAAACTGTTCAGCCGGGTTTAAACATTTGTTTACCCAAAAGTTTGATGATTATAAAAATTTTAGTACAGAAGACAAAACTCTCCAGATTTGAAAGAGTTTTGAATAGGAAGCTAACAGAAGCACTGTTATAGACTCTTAATTTAGACTCAAAAACTATAGTTACTGAGATAGAGGTTTGTAACAAATAAACTTGTGTGACACTAGCCCCAGCATCTGCTACAAGCAATTTTATCATTTTTTTTTTAATAGTTTATCATCTATTATTTTACCAATGCTACTTTTTGAATGATAACTTTTCTCTAAGAAAAATGCTAATTATCTTAATTGCTTTTGCATAATTAGCTAGTGCAAAAGTTCCGTGCTTTCTGTGTTTTTGAAGCTTTGATTGTGTTTACAGTGCGCAATATAACACGTGTTCCTGTTTCATGTGTAAAAAAACACAGTATTTTTCACACAATGTACTTATCTGTATAGCGCTGTTTTCACTGTCCTCAAAACGGGCTGATTGTCTTCCTTGTTCTATGAAGTCCCTCCTTCAGAAATACGTAACAAGTTCTGATTGTTTAGTTTCCTGTGGGCGGAGCTTAGTCAAACACTTTTGCTTTGATGTCATTCAACCAGGAAGTAGATGGCTGTAGTCCAAACGGGCCGTTCTCTGTAGGCTTTGAAAGGGGAATTCTGTTAAAGAAAATATTTATCTTGGCATTGAACTTTGATCTTTATAATTTTGCAGGTATTGTTTATGGTCTAACAGCAACATTACACACTAACTAAAGTTTGAAAAATGGGATCAGGGAAAACGGGACCTATGAAATACTCATTGTCTTAGCACCTGATTTGAGTGTTGAAAGCAAAAACACATATTCTGGAATTCATGTACCCAGGCATTCATTAGACAGACACTTATTTATAGTAAAGGAATGATCTATCCACATCTTCTGTATGGTGTATACTTTATCTATTGCTGTCGCTGAATAATGGTCTGTTAGCTGAAAACAGGTCAGATGAAGTGTTTGTTTTCTTAAATAATTCATGTGTCACCACATCATACGCCTGTTGAATTTACTGTTGTGACTGCTGTTAAATTGCTCCCAACAAAGGGCACTCATGCTGTCTTTGCTTACTGTATGCGAACAGTTCCATGTAGGATCTTGTTAGTCGTAACAATATATAGTTATTTTTATGCACTTGTTTAGTGTTTTTCAAGCAGACAACCTGAGCGTTACACAATCAGGTACATTAAAATATACAGCTTGCTCTGTAGAACAACATTTAATAAATCTTTGTAATACATAATACTCTATTATTAGACTGTGTATTTATTCTCTTTAACGAATGACAGTACATTGTTTATCTATCATAATCCTGCACCTAGTTGTACCAACTGTTAGCAGAAAAACAGCTGACCTTTACCCTCTGACAGGTTCTCCTGATGTTGCTCCATCCCATCCCCCTTGTCTCTCTGTTATCTGTCCCCAACATCACTGTCCCCACCCCCACATCAAACAGCCGCATGGCTTCGATATATCCACGGCTTTTAATGCACAGCAGTGCCAGGGATGTATGCGTAGAATCATGTGATGTATGCACGTGTGAATAAAATTATCCATGGCCTTTGCCCTTTATAGTGCGTGTGAGTGGCATATGTAGCTGATTATCATGAGGACGAGTGACTTTTGTCAGGATTAGTTATTAAAACTGTCTTACTGCCGCATAAAATGAGAATATCTTTTCAGAGACTATTTGATAAAATGATGAATATCATATTTTCCGGACTATAAGTCGCTCTGGAGTTTAAGTCTCATCAGTGAAAATGCGTTTTGAAGAGGAAAAACATATATAAGTCACACTAGACTATACATCGCGTTTATTAAAAATTTTTTTTCACAAAATCCAAGCTGAAGGACAGACATTTAATCTGAAAAGGCAAGTTATTCAACTACAGCAGGTTGAATAGGTGTCCCGTACATGTTTAAAGTAACATAAACAGTTATTTACACGATAGACAATAGCATACAGAACATACCTGGAAGGCTGAATAGGCTAAATTAACACGACAAGCCAAATCAAGTTCAAAAAGGTCCCGAAGTCATTCCGCATCACTGAATCCATTGAATTACATAAATACAGGAACAGCATAGAGCGGACTCTCGCGGTTGTGGATGGTAATGGTTTCTCTTGGATCATATTAAATAATTTTGACATATAAGTGACTATGAAAACTATGAAAAAGTGTGACTTATAGTCCGGGGAAAATACGGTAAGTGAAGAACAGTGTTGGGGAAAGTTGCTTTTAAAAGTAATGCATTACAATATTAAGTTACTCCCCAAAAAAGTAACTAATTACGTTACTTAGTTACTTTTCATGGAAAGTAATGCTTTCGTTACTTTTGCGTTACTTTTTCTTACTTAGCTGAGGCTTGCAAGTGTTTTTTATGATTGCAAAAATGTCAAGCTCTGGCCTGCCATCTCCGTTTCTGACTCAAACTGTTCCCGCCCAGGCGCACAGAGTGCGTAATTCTACGTTAATATTTTCTGTTTAATTCAGTACATTATTTAATTTTTAATTTTAAATTAAATTGAAAAGTAACTTGCATTACTTTTTAAAAAAGTAACTCAAATATTAATGTGTACATACATACATGTGTTAAGTCAGTGGTTCCCAAACTTTTTCAGCGTGCGGCCCCCATGTGTACGGTGCATTCCTTTCTCGGCCCCCCAAAGAAAATTTGTGACAAAAAAACTGTTCTAAAACTCAACATTTTAATAAAAAAAACATTAAATTATACAAAAAAGTAGTGCTTTTGGTTAGTAGCCTTATTTTTTTTAGGTTTAATTACACAGAATTCATGATAAATTAATGTATTTCATAAAATGTCATAAAACTGGGGCCCCCCTGGCACCATCTTGCGGCCCCCTTGGGGGCCCCGGCCCCCAGTTTGAAAACCACTGTGTTAAGTAATGCGTTACTTTGCTCGTTACTTCAGAAAAGTAATATTATTACGTAATGCGCGTTACTTGTAATGCGTTACCCCCAACACTGGTGACGAATGTGATTTTACAGGAACCGAATATAACATATGCAATGAAACAATCACATTCATCACTTATTTGTCAATATTATAGAAAAATAAAATGTATTACATTGTGAAAATAACCAAACAATGTCTTTTTTGAACAAAATTGGATATTTATTAATATTTATTTAGTACTGTGAACTGTTTAAGCCCAACAGAATGATGAAAATTGCGAAGGCTAAATAAGGAAAATTTCTAAATGCCTTAACAACAGCAAAAGTGGGATTTACCAACCTAATATTTACTAGGCTGAATTTTGATTTAGTCTGCTGATTATAAAAACTGTACAGTAATTAAGAGCGTAAATATACCAGTGAGATTTCAGTGCAGCTAACAGCAGAACTAAGAGGCTGTTTACACTTGGCATTAACATGCGTTTTCGTCGATCGGATCACAAGTGGACGACGTTAATGCCAGGTGTAAACGGTGTTCAAAACGTTTTGAGCTCGTCCACTTTCGACCACTTTCAACCACATCCAGAGGTAGTCGAAACCACTATCGATCGGATCGCTTTGGTGTTGCGGAACGCAGATGTGGTTGAATGTGTTCGAACAGCCACACGCGACCGCCTTCTCTCCGCCCATTTATCTAATCTGAGGTATTAAACACAAGTTTTACGTCTTTTTTTGACTTCTGGCGTGAACATACGGTGAATAGCGCTATTTTTAGCCTTTCCTTGATAAAACTACTGCGGGTGTTCTCCGTAGTTTCGTTTTGAAAGCGTGAAAGTTGCGCGATCCTATTTCATCAATTGCGCTGAAAATTCTGAGAAAGCTCCAACATATAAATGTACAAAACACTTTGCAGCATGTATACTTGCTAAACAAGCAGCGGACTCCGACATAATATTAGTTTGCGTCCATATAAACTCATAATTACTCCCGCTCGCGTTTGAATGACAGCAGAGAGACTCGCCCACCGTCTCACGGACCGTCCCCTCACAGTATTCAGGACAGAAGCGGTCGAAAGTGGACAAAAGAGACGGATTTAAATACCAAGATATACCAAATTTTACTGTAAGTTGCTTTGGATAAATGATGTTGGCTGATTTGGTTTGCTTCTACTGCACCAATGACTGTTTACAAGAGGTACAGAATGCTTACAAAACAATAGATGATACATTGTAACACACAGCATATGGTAAATGCAATATAGAATCACAGACATGAAACCATTTCACTATTACCCTAGTACCACAATGTCCCTGTGCAGCTGTAGCCCCCGTCTGGGGCATCTCAAGAGGCTTTTCCCTCCGTCTGCCAGAAAAATCTTTTGTATCTCACTCTAGTGAAAGTCCTGTCTGTGTGCAGACTCCCACTCTGATCAACAGACAATGACAGAGGGGACCGTGGGAATAAAAGAGTGAAATAAGATGTGATTTTCAAAAAGAAACTGAAAGGGAATATGAAAACAGGAGCAATTTAAAACAGAGACGTGTAAAGCCGAAGGTATACTAGGGCTGTCCGTGCCGCCGTTCACATGACATCATTTTCGTTATTTTCGTCATTAGGAGTGTCCGCAGTCGGACAGTATGCGTACAACGTTAATGCGTGAAAAAATTGTGAGACAGGGCACTCTCCACTACAAACAATTACACAAAGACAATAGACAGCGTTTGCACACACACTATAATCTTTTTTTCTTTTATTTCACTTCTTTCAAGAACAGAAAGCTGTGGGGCATTTTCGTCACCATAATGGAGTAAAAACAAATCATATTTCAATTCAAATCTTTTTTTTAGCATATTGTTTCAACATAACTTGAAATCTCCAGTTTAAAGATATGCAAGTTTTACCTAATACATAAGACATATACAGCAGTTATATATATACACCCTCTTTTTGACCCTTAGCGACCCAATTATTTAGTGTACAATATGTGACCCTAGTCCACAAAACCAGTCATAAGTAGCATGAGTATATTTGCAGCAATAGCCAAAAATGATTAGGATATTAAGTTTAGATCATGTTCAATGAAGATATTTTGTACATTTTCCACTGAAAATACATAAAAAACTTTACTCATCATTAGTTATATGTGTTGCTAGGACTTAATTTGAACAATTTAGTCCTGCTTGATTTTCGTTGACTTCGAGTAAAATAATGAAACGTTTTTCATAAGATCACCTGGGGTCAATGTGTTAGCATGACAGAAGCTTGATGCTGTCATGTCAGAACAAGCAACAGCCGGCATTTTTCCTTTGCCCGAGTGCATCTCAAGTGAATTATTTGATTTTGAAGGCTGACGTTTCTTCCCCGCCACAGAAAACCACCACAGGTTTATCAATGCAATGCAAATAAAATTATTTTGTTTTTGTTCGTTTGTTGATCACGAAGAACAAAGTACATGAGGAAAACTAGGATTCCATGTGTATTCAAAGTGCCAATATTGTTTATATGGAATGGTGCGCTGTGATTTGTTAAGCGGATTAATAATTGCGTTCTGCAGAGAAGGAGAACTGGCGTTTGTCACAGTTTGGAAAAAATATTTCTAGTTATATGTAAAAGAAAACTTTCATGACTGCCTACCATCTACCACCATTTTCATCAGAACAAGGGTTGTTGAATACTGAATAGACGTTGATGTGTAAATATGGGTAATTATATCTATGTGGGCTCATAGTTATGACATTATAGCAGTAATGGCTTATGAATGACCTATTTTTACACGCAAACTCAAGTAAATATGCTTGTAAGATTGCAAGAATGAACTAGGCAATCATAAGAAAGATTCCTACTTCAGAAAAAACAATTGATGATATGTCCTTTTAAAACTTTATCAGGTAATTACTTTTACTAATACCAGATTTAACCCTTAGAGACCTACGCAGTATGCGTTGGGTCATTGTGGGTTTAGTGACTTGATCTAACCAAGAATCCTTTTCCCTACAAAAGATTAGCAGTCTAAGACATGTCTCCTATTTTCTGCTCAACCTGTGTCTTGTGTCTTCTTGAGCCAGTGCCTTGCTATGGCTATTAGGAACTCTGTGGTTTAAATCCACCTATTGACTGTGATTAATCTGTGTGATGTAATGAAAGATTAGTGGATGCTGAGTGGAGAGCTTACACTGATACCAGGGTATGGCACAAAAATCAATCCATCCTGATTTACCCACTGCATAATGCACCAATTTGTTTAAATGTGCTTTGTATGTACTCATATTTGTAATTAAGGACATCCATAGGCAGAGCTCAGATGCAAAACCCTCAACATGTTTGTAAATCTAAATGTGTATTTTCATCAGGTTCTTATGTTTAAGTTTAGTAAATTCACTTTAATTTCACTTAAACAAATGTTGATGTCTTTCACAGCAAAACCCTGTAAGTGCAAGCAAAAATCTCCACTTCTAAAAAAGTCTCCAGTCACTCTTCACTGTCCTTTCTGAATAAAGTTAAAAGGCTCAGAAATATCCTAATATATCCGGTAAACCTTCTTAAACTGGTCCAAAAAAACTCCTATTTACCTTCCGTAAAAATGTAATGCCAGATTCTGCCAACAAACCAGTTTTTCTGATGTCGGCCTGAGGTCGGATTAGGCAAATTTGATTGAATTTATCATTAAATGTGTTTGATGAACGTTTAATACGTGCCGAGAGCAATCAGTCAATATCATTACCTTTTATTTGATTGAGGTGGCATTTAGGGGCTTTTTCATCTGAGATCTTTATTTTTTGTTCTAGTACTAAATAGTTAAATCAGACATTTCACAGTCCGTATTGGACTGCTGTTAATATTCATTGTTATATTACATTTTAAACCCTTATTAGCATGATGGTCTTGTAGCTATATAAATAAAATGAACTTGAACTGTACATGGCAGCACACCAAACTAACATGGTCATAAGTTTAATTCCATTAATACTGCATCCAGATAAAAATGCGTTTCTCCGTTGGTTTATATTGCTTCATGCCTTCTGACAAAAGGCTGAGTTGAAGGGTGAATCTCATGAAAACATGGCAGCCCACATTTTCTTCACTTCATTACCATAATGGATCCTGATGTTTTACTTTTGAAAGAGTTTGAGATTGTTTCCTACAATGATTAGATTTACTGTAACAGTATTTAATTTTTCTGTAAAATTATTTCTTTTTTAATTAAATTATCATTCAAGACAACAAATACTATATTATATAAATATATAAAATACTTTAAATAATATTTTGCCATTTGTCATGTTTTGCATGGGAATATTGATGTGAAATGTGTTTAATTAATAATTGTCAAAATAACATTGCAATGCAATTACATTACAGTTTTCATGAGATTTACCCTCCTTTAAAGGACAAGTTCGGTATTTTACACTTAAAGCCCTGTTTTCAGATTGTTTATGATGAAATAGAACGGTTTTGACTGAAATTTCGACATATGCGGCTCCCTTGAGAATTTTCGGGTGTTTGTGTTTCACCTCCCACCTCTACAATGGGTTTAATGGTGCACTGGAACAATCCTTCCTAAAATGCATTAAACTTTCGTTTACAAAGACGTGAAACTCACCGAGTGGTCAGGGGTGTTCACTGATATGCTCACACAAAAATCGCTGCAAAAGACGCATTCAAACAGGTGTTTTAGCATTCGTTGTTAACTTGTGTACCTATTTTTCCAAACGCCTCACACCCGTACATTCTTCCGCTGAGAGCTTGAAAAATAGACACTCCAGCCCAGGTGGTGGTGCTAATCCGCCATTGCCAATTGCAAGAATAGAAACAAAGTTCCCGGCGCGGAGTAATACCGTACCTCACAGGACATCTAATACAAGTAAATGTAGTTGGACAAAAACTACGATAAAACCTGTTGGAATGCATCTTTTACAGCGATTTTTGTGTGAGCATACCAGTGAACACCCCTGACCACTCGGTGAGTTTCACGTCTTTGTAAACGAAAGTTTAATGCATTTTAGGAAGGATTGTTCCAGTGCACCTATAGACCCATTGTAGAGGTGGGAGGTGAAACACAAACACCCGAAAATTCTCGGGCCAGCCGCATATGTCGAAATTTCAGTCAAAACCGTTCTATTTCATCATAAACAATCTGAAAACAGGGCTTTAAGTGTAAAATACAGAACTTGTCCTTTAAGGGTATTTGTTTCTTTTCACAAGCCAGCGGTCATCTCAGATTCTCAGTAGGCTCACGTGTTATGATTCTAGCATTTTGTGCCACGTGTTTGCGTGTTCACATATAATTGCTAAGAATTTGCAGGAATTATTCTCTGATCCATGTTATCTTATAGGCTGCTGTAGATTGATAACACAGGGCAGACAATTGAGACTTCATAATACGCACATCAGTGTAGTAATGCTGTTTTTGAACAGTTTTGATTTGATCACGTCTGACTAACATTTCTAGTATTCACTGCTTTTGTACAATACAGCAAAAATTGCTTTAAAATTTTTATGATAATGTACTACAGAGAATAAGACTTCATACAGATTGATTTTTACATTTCGAATATTAAAACGTATTCACAACAGATCAATGTCATAGATAGATGTGTTTAAAGCGTAACTAAACCCCTGGTCAGAGCCTGACTCCACCCACTGCAATATTTGAAAAACGCAAGAAAAGTGGGCAGATCCCAAGGAGGTAGAGGGGACGAACTAAGTGTGTGGTGAGATCGTAACAAGGGCGTGGTGATCTTGAACCTGCTTACGTCACGAGTCATTTTTTGGACCCACCATCCAATAGGAAAACTCAACTGCAGTAGCCACCGTTCAACCTGAAGAGGGCAGCACTCAGACGTTTTTACACCATATATTGTATTATTGAAACACTTTATATACAAATGTCAAAAAACTTACTAAAATCAATGAACAGCACCAATAAAGCATCAGTCTTACAGATCATTAACTAAAAAAAGTTGGTTTAGGGTTTAGTTATTCTTTAAAGACAGGCACAGAAACATATTATATGCTTACCCACATACAAAAAAACATTTTGGGCACCTGTTAGTATGTTTCAAAAACTGTAGTTTACAGAAATATATTATATAAAACTAATAAATCTTTCAGTATGTATGGAAAGCAGCTTACAAAATCGACATCTCTTGCAATGCACAACTCAATCCAAGTGATTGAACCAGCATTAGCCATTTGAAAGCATCTATTTATATATAACTGTTTCATTTATCTTTGCAAGAACTGGCAGGTTAACCATTCAGATGTTTATTTTCCAGTCTATTTCAGCCAAGCATTTTTGTATCATGAGTAATTTCTTCTAGTTGCTAGATGTAGGTCAAGACAGCGGGGCAAAGCTAGTGTGTATTTATTTTCACAATATTAATTTGTGTGCACTATGCTAATGGGGTTGGCAAGAAAACTATATTACTCTGCATATCTGACTCAGCCGAACGTATACTGTAAATGACCTGATGCTGGTTGACCTATTTATTATTAATGCTAAAATTAATGATGTGTCTACAATGCATTGTTTATAGGAGGCTTAATTATGTAACAGAAAAAGCGTTTGCTGACATTTTTTTACAGTATGCTATGTCAACCAGTTTAAAACACACATCGTAATAGGATTGTTGCCTTACTGTGTAAGTGCCAAACACTCTCTACCCTGCTACTGTAGGTTTGCAAAGTAAAATCGAAATATGCACGGTTTATTTAAAGCTGTAAAACGCAGTTTATCTAGGCAGTACAGGGGAATGATTTGAAAAAGAAATATGTGATCAATTCTTGACCTTCAAAGCATAAATATGGACATGTATGAAAGTGCTGTGTTGAATGCTGTGTTGTGTTCCTAAACATCCCTTGGTTGGGCATTGCATTAGCAGTGCAAAAAGTCAAAGATTTTAACCCTTGGAAACATACAGATAAAATGTATACCTTGTAATGTACTGTAAGGTAGCGTGCACACCAAAGCTTTTACGCTGGCGACCGGTGTATGTTTTCAATTGTTTCCAATGGAAGCACAGCGTTTTTCAAAAAAGCCAGCAGCTAGCGTCTACTATGACTTTGTGAGTCATCATAAACAGTAAAAAAAAGTATATACTTTGTTGTGCAGACTTTCTATACAGATGTACCATCTGTTTCGACCACTTGACTGGGTACTACTTGATAAAGCAGCAGTGATTTTGAGAAAGATACGTAATAAGATTCTTTAAAATTGCATTCGGGTTAGCATTTCTTTCCCTTTAACTCTTTTTGATATGCTGTTTCTCTCCAAAACGCACAAGTTTGCAATTGAACCACAGTAGACCTAATCTTTTTAAAGCAGCTGTACAAAATGTAAACCTCAAACCTCCATCAAACAGCAGGCGACTGCAATAAGGTCCTATTAAGTGTAGAAAAAAAACTTGTGTAGAAAAGGCTCGAAGGTGATATCCGCCCTCTTTTACCTGGAAATCTATCATTAATCCAATGTCATGGGTAAAAGCTCCCCTGAAGGAGCAAAATGCAGAACAGTGCTTGATGCTAAAGCTTCAGTTCAGCACATCTCTAATATTTGAGCTTTTATACCAGATGGCAGCATGCCCCCTGTCGAGTGCCGCCCGAACCCCTTGAGGCTTGTGGGGATCAAAGCTCTGCCTGGAGGAAAAGTCCAAATTCATAATTGTTGACAAAAAACATCCAGAGAGGAAAGGCAACCTAAAAGTTTGATCTTTTCATCTTGTGTAGGGTAACGTTTTGCCACACTAGTGCAGCTCTGGTGAAAGAAATGCGTGTCCTTCATCATTCATCATAGTGGACACATTAAGAGCACTTAGAGTGAAACAGGAAAATGCAGCAAATGATCACCAGTTTGTAATTTAGCTAAGTCAGCAGTGCTGGAGAGCTGTGCAAGTTTTACCCCATCTAGAAACGCATCTTGGCTGCATCGATAAAGGGATAAAGTTGCAGTCAAGAGGTTTTTTTGGACATTATCATTTGTAAAGGACACATTTCTGTGAGCAACGGTTGAACGCTTGTTAAATGTTTAAAAGGTTCCTCCTTTAAGCATGTCAAAAATCCCACACAGTTTGGTCCACTTTACTAATCACCGGAGCTCATAAAGTCCTTGACGCACACTCAGACTCTGACGATGAAATATTTAATTTGATCAGAGGCAAATACACTCACCGGCTACTTTTATAGGTACACCTGTCCAACTGCTCGTTAACGCAAATTTCTAATCAGCCAATCACATGGCAGAAACTCAATGCATTAAGGCATGTAGACATGGTCAAGGCGATCTTCTGCAGTTCAAACCGAGCTTCAGAATGGGGAAGAAAGGTAATTTAAGTGACTTTGAACTAGGGATAGGCATGATTAATTGACGATTGATAATTGATCGTTAAGAATTTATTCGATGATGTTAATTTGTTATTGATTAATCGAATACTTTTTTTTATCTAATGCAGGTTGCGTTGCCTAGCGTAGCATGTGTCTTGAAGCAATTAAATGAATTTCACTGTGTGGCAGCAATTCAACATTTTACCACCAGGGTGCAATATTTGACACCATACTCCGTTTTCTGTGACCTTCCGTTTTGATTTCAAAAAAATTATCATGGAGAGGTCATGATTTTTTGGAACAAATGAGGTCTCTGTTTAAGAATGCGGCTCCTAGCTGCAGGTTCCGCTGCTTTAGAGCACCGCATATTCAAGCGCATATATGTTCCGTTTGTCTAACTAAATGTAGTTTAACTGTTTGCCACAAGTTGATCTTGTAATAAAGGTCTCATGGAGGAAAACACGCTGTATTTTTGTATTCAACAAAAGTTAAATAATTATTTTTATTATAAAAATATTAATTATTAATCGAATGCCCATCCCTACTTTGAACGTGGCATGGTTGTTGGTGCCAGACGGGCCGGTCTGAGTATTGCAGAAACTGCTGATCTGCTGGGATTTTCATGCACAACCATCTCTAGGGTTTACAGAGAATGGTCCGAAAAAGAGAAAATATCCAGTGAGCGGCAGTTTTGTGGGCGCAAATGCCTTGTTGATGCCAGAGGTCAGAGGAGAATGGCCAGACTGGTTTGAGCTGATAGAAAGGCAACAGTAACTCAAAAACCTTGAGGTGATTGGGCCTCAGCAGCAAAAAACAACAACACCGGATGCCACTCCTGACAGCTAAGAAGAGGAAACTGAGGCTAGAATTCGCAGAGGCTCACCAAAATTGGACAATAGAAGATTGGAAAATCGTTGCCTGGTCTGATGAGGCTTGATTTCTGCTGTGACATTCAGATGGTAGGGTCAGAATTTAGCGTCAACAACATGAAAGCATGGATCCATCCTGGCTTGTATCAACGGTTTAGGGTGGTGTTGGTGGTGTAATGGTGTGTGGGATGTTTTCTTGGCACACTTTGGGCCCATTAGTACCAATTGAGCATCGTGTCAACACCACAGCCTACCTGAGTATTGTTTCTGACCATGCCATCCCTTTATGACCACAGTGCACCCATCTTCTGATGGCTACTTCCAG
The DNA here is from genome assembly GCF_030506205.2 of Paramisgurnus dabryanus. Classification (NCBI taxonomy): domain Eukaryota; kingdom Metazoa; phylum Chordata; class Actinopteri; order Cypriniformes; family Cobitidae; genus Paramisgurnus; species Paramisgurnus dabryanus. Next base: position 17,251,152 of record NC_133342.1, on the reverse strand, counting down.
CAGGATAACGGGCCATGTCATAAAGCGCAAATCATCTCAGACTGGTTTCTTGAACATGACAATGAGTTCACTGTACTCAAATGGTCTCCACAGTCACCAGATCTCAATCAAATAGAGCATTTTTGGGATGTTGTGGAACGGGAGATTTGCATCATGGATGTGCAGCTAACAAATCTGCAGCAACTGCGTGATGCTATCATGTCAATATGGAAATCTGTGAGAAATGTTTCCAGTATATTGTTAAATCTATTCCACGAAGGATTAAGGCAGTTCTGAAGGCAAAAGGGGGTCCATCCCGGTACTAGAAAGGTGTGCCTTATAAAGTGTCCGGTGAGTGTATATAATGTAGGACTATATTCATTGTCTGGTAAACAAATATCATACAGGAAAGATTAAGATACATTTTCAAATGTACTATTGATAGGTGTGTATTTAAGTAAAATTATCATTGTTTCATTCTTCATTTTCATTAACATTTATTTTCAGAAAACGTACAAACTAACAAAAAGATGCAATGTTTTCAGATCTTGAATACTGGAAAGAAAACAAGTTTATATTCAGTATATAAACAGCACAATGCTAATGTTTACATGTATTTTAGGAACAATTCAAAAGTCAATATTTGATGGAATAAGGGGCCAGTCACACCAAAAGCGTTTATGGCAGTTGCAGGCGCCTTATTTGAATGATATTCTATGGGCACTGGGCAGGGAGCGTTTGCGCAGCACGCGCCTTTGAAGGAACGCTGAGAGCGGAGAAGCGCCCGATGTCATTTGCGTCTTTCCATTGTCCAATCGAATGAGGGGAGAGGCGGGCCTTACGTTGTGGTGAGGGAAGTTTACAGTTGCTTTGAAGAACCGGACTACACCCGCTCACTCTCTCCTGCGTGTTTGTGCACCTCTCATCCTCAAACAAGGTCAGAGCAAGCGTCCTCTTTTTAAAGTTTCTGCTAATATGACAGTTAACAGCAAAAGAGCGCTCACGCTTCAATATTTGATTGACAAGACAGCTGACTCGGTGGTTGCTTAACAATATAAAAAGCAGCGTCGCACTGCTCTTTTTTAAAAAAAGGCAGTGCGTCGCGCCTTGCTTTTCGAAGCGTTTCGAAGCGTTTAAAGCGCGGTTGGTGTGACTAGCCCCTACCCCTGTATATTTTTGTGATTTACTGTTGTCTATAGACGGTTTCATCGTCGCGGTCTCTGTATGTTTAATGATCTGGCTAGTGGCTAGTGACTAAACTTGTCGAAAAAAACAAATATTTTGGTTTCTTAAAGACGAGCAGAGATGGCGATCATGGATTAATGCTATGTGAAAGGAGGTTTGGCAGTTGATCTGCACTGAAAAAAATTATTCATTGAATTTAATAAAAAAATTTAAGGTACTTGGTTGCAATCAATTTATTTAAGCTACATTTAAACAAAAAAGATTAGTAACGTAAAATAAAATATAAAACTTTTGTTTAAATGTAGCTTAAATAAATTGATTGCAACCACTTACCTTAAAAAAATTTATTCAATTAAATGAATCATTTTTTTCAGTGTGTAGTTAAAATTGGATACATCATACACATTTTAGACAGTAATGTAAGCTCAGTGTAGTTTTTGATACGCTTTAGCTATGATTTGAACTAAGGTAATCTACTTGTTATTTATTTAGCTTGTTTTCAGAAATACTCTAAAATGACTATACCGGAAGTTACGATTATTCCCTAAAAACGTAATTTAAAGAACCAAATTCTGTAAAACCAGTGACTGATATCAAACTTTGATATTGGTTATTAGATTATGAGACTTTAGTCTGGGTTTCACAGACAAGGTTACATATTGTTTTTTATATATTTCAAATATTTTAATATTGTGGACTTGCTATTTGATGTTTAATTTTATATTTTATACTTTCTTCAAATTTAGTTTTCACTACTAATAGTACTAATGCTGTTATGTAGAACAACACAGGAGAATTTTGATGCTATGATATTTCAATTCAATGATTCTTCCCCTGGACCTATATAAACACTCTTGCTTGGCTGTTTCAATGACTAAAGCCATTTGACAGATAAAGCCTCATGTGCACTAATACTGAAGCAAGAAATTGATTATTCAGTGAAGTGTAATGGAATTGGAGCAGTGCCAGTGTGTTTATAGCAGTCCCATTAACCACCATACTGCAATACTTGGATTAAGAAAATCATATACAGTACATTCAGCTCTGTTATACTTTCCATTCAAATTTTAAAGAAAAACCCTTGGTAATAGCAGTGGATATGAATAAATGCTTCTCAGTTGACTGTGTTAAGGTTTGCAAAATAAATACTTTTATTATGGCCTCCCTTGAGGGACAATTAGACTGCAGAAGAGGGCTGTTGAGAGTTGTAAAATACACACATTAGCAAATCCTGAAAGTATTATAAGAACAGATATAGCTCTCCAGTGCTGCGTTTGCTGTCTGCTCAAATACGAGATATATAGATTCCAGTCAAATAAACCAACCAACCGAGTAAGTAACTGGCAAGAGGGTGAAGTTTCCTTCATCAGCAACATCAACAGAGGACAGTAATTCTTCTTTTTCAACCAGTCTGCCAAATATAGATTTTTCCTTTGTTGATTGAGGATAAAAATAAGAGGGAATTTGGATTAGATGTGAAGGCATGTCATGGGTTTATTCTCTGACGTGAGGCACATCCAATCGTGTGAGAGAGACATTTAAGGATTACAAACAAGAGCGCGATAGGGTACAGGCTGTTCTATTGAGCTTGTATTCAATAGTTTCAGGTATTTCAATTTGTCCTTAAGCTCTGATTTCGAATCAGACTTCTGTGCAAATCCTCATTGACTTAAGGAGTGCGGGAAGAGACTATGGGTGGAGGAATTAAACAGAAGGCTATTTCAAATTCCTCATAACCATGGGGCATCATCTTCTTTAACATGAGGTAGGCCTGTTTTAACCCAAAATTAAGCACCATTTCACACCTGTACTTAAAGGATTAGTCCATTTTCTTAAAAAAATCCAGATAATTTACTCACCAGCATGTCATTCAAAATTTTGATGTCTTTCTTTGTTCAGTCGAGAAGAAATTATGTTTTTTTTTTTTTAGGAAAACATTCCAGGATTTTTCTCATTTTAATGGACCCCAACACTTAACAGTTTTAATGCAGTTTCACGAGTTCGCATTAACATGTAATCGATAGGGAATGAGATAAAGCATATTTGGCGTGCTGTCCGAGGAGAGGGCTCCGAGCTCGGAATTTTAGCCCGAACCCAGAGTACTCCCCCCTTTTTAACTGTGATAAATTAATCTAGATGAGAGTGAGGTGATGGGGTGGAGGAGGGATGCTGCAAAAAATCTGTCACGGGACAGAGGTGAGGGAATGCCATTTATAGGCACCTCTTTGCACTGATTGGTTGGATCACATGACCATGCTCCTCCCGAACTTATGGTGCGTTCCAGGCAGGTTTTTAAACCCGTGAGTTACGACTTCAAAACCACGACTCACGACCTTATGCGTTCCAGGCAGCCCGTAACTCGTGTTTTTACAACCTTCTACCGGTGAAAGTGCACTGGAACGGCAGTCAAACCCGTGACTTCCCACCCGTGAACTCGTACTAGATCGATGTACTCCCAGTTCAGAGTCGTGAGGCGTGGTTTTGAACTCGTGAGTTACGGGTTACGGGTTGCCTGGAACGCAGCATTAGTTAAATAAACTTCATTTAAAATTGCAGTTTCAAAGGACTCAAAACAATCCCAAATGAGGCATAAGGGTCTTTTCTAGCGAAACGATTGTTATTTTTGGCAAGAAAAATAAAAAATATGCACTTTTAAACAACAACTTCTCGTCTTCCTCCGGTCGTGTGACGCGCCAGCGCGACATTACGTCATTGCATAATGACGTCGAAAGGTCACGTGTTACATATATAACACGCACATTTGCGAACCATTTTAAACAATAAACTGACACAAAGACATTAATTAGTATAATTCCACATTGAGACAGAGCGCACATCTTGTCACACAGCAGATTTTAGGCATTATTCTGTTTTTAAGTTTTATCTGTAAAAAAGTTTTTAAGCTGTCAGTGTCAACCCCAAAAAACGAGTGTTTAAAGACACAAAAGTGTAAACAGGCAACTTTTCATATTACTACTATTAGTAAAACTGCACCCTCTAGAGGGAAACGTAGTCGGCGATCCACTTTTTTTCTCCTTAAAGGCTGAGTTTTACGGCTTTTATGCACTTTTAAACAACAACTTCTTGTCTTCCTCCGGTCGTTTGCCGCCCCAGCGCGACCTCACGTCATTGCGTAATGACATAGAAAGGTCACGTGTTACATATATAACATGCACATTTGCGGACCATTTTAAACAATAAACTGACGCAAAGACATTAATAAGTGTAATTACACATTGAGACAGAGCGCAGCGCGTCATAACCTGAAAACCACGCCCACCGTACGGGGAAAACAATCCATCCGTCTACATTGACTTTATATTGCGAGAGGCTGACTCCTTGTCATTTCTGGCTTATAACAAAAACAGAATAATGCCTAAAAGCTGCTGTGTGACAGGATATACAGTTAACTCAGAAATAAGTTTTTATAAGCTGTCGACCCCAAAAAACGAGCATTTCAAGACACAAAAGTGGAAACAGGCAACTTTTCATAGTACTACTATTAGTAGAACTGCACCCACTAGAGGGAAACTAAGTCGGCGATCCACTTTTTTCTCCTTAATGGCTGAATTTTACGGCTCAACATCTTATAAAAACGTATTTCTGGGTTTTTTGGCTTGTTAGCTGTACATCTTGTCACACAGCAGCTTTTAGGCATTATTCTGTTTTTAAGTTTTATCTGTAAAAAAGTTTTTAAGCTGTCAACCCCAAAAAACGGGCAACTTTTCGTAGTACTCCTATTTGTAGGATGGCACCCACTAGGGGGAAACGTAGTTTGCGATCCGTTTTTTTTCTCATTAAAGGCTGAGTTTTACGGCTCGAGAGCTTATTAAAACTTATTTCTGTTTTTTTGGCTTGTTAGCTATATATTTTGTCACATAGCAGCTTTTAGGCATTATTCTGTTTTTTGTTATAAGCCAGAAATGACAAGGAGGTGGCCTTTCGCAATACAAAGTCAATGGAGACGGTTGGATTGTTTTCCCCCCTGGTGGGCGTTCAAATTAGCATAACTGCGCTCTGCCTCTATACAACAACGTCTTTCTCTTTCTCCATACTTGTAAACACTGTGGCGTAGTTTCTCATACATAATCCGTGAACTCTAGACGTGATGACGTACTATGTGAGGTTGCGCTTGCGCGTAACACGACCGGAGGAAGACGAGAAGTTGTGGTTTAAAAGTGGATCTTTTTTATTTTTCTTGCCAAAAATGACAATAATTTCACTAGACGCATTGGATTACCTTATGCCTCGTTTGGGATCGTTTAGAGTCCTTTTAAACTGCAATTTTAAACTGCATTAAAACTGTTAGGTGTTGGGGTCCATTAACTCTTTCACCGCCAGCGTTTTTAAAAAAAGTTGCCAGCCAGCGCCACCGTTTTTCATGATTTTCACCAAAGTTTAATGCCTTCCAGAAATTGTTCTTCTTTAAATATATAAACATACAATATACCAAATAAAAGAAAAGACCCTCTGCTTTCAAACAAAAAAAACCGTTTCATCCTACCTTCAGTGGTTCTTTTGTTATCAGCTTTTGAATATGGGTAGGTTTCTGCAAAAACACCACATTTTGAGCAAAAAGCAGAGATAATTCCATTTTTGTGACAGACTTTTCATAGAGATCCCATTCAGAGCGATCTTTAAAACAGACACGGACATGCAGCCGCTTGCCATAGGGCAATACTTCCGGGTTTAAAAAGTTGCGGATAATAGCGGTATTGCGGAAAGACGGAAAATCTCGTCATTGGCGGGGAAGCGTTTTTTTCTTAATTGACGAGATATCTCGTCAATTGCGGTGAAAGAGTTAAGGTCCATTAAAATAAGAAAAATCCTCAAAAAACATAATTTTTTCTCGACTGAATAAAGAAAGACATCAACATTTTGGATGACATGGTGGTGAGTAAATGATCTGGATTTTTTTTTAAGAAAATAGACTAATCCTTCAAGAAACCTGAGTTAGCAGCATTTTGTGAGGTTAGCCCCATAAAGCAATACCAGCGTTTTAGAGTCTAAAACTTCAGTGTTAACGGCCATTCTTAGAGTTGCTTAGAGTTTAAACATGTTATCTAGATGGCAGCGTTTAATCTGAAAAGTTTCAAAAGCCGATCATCAGGGGAATGGCATGTAAATATGTCTGTTTATTACGTTCTTACATCTAGACAATCATCTGTTAAAACAGGGAAAGCTCAAACTGCGAGCTCGTGCTAAAACAAGAGTTAATATCAGCTGGGCTTTTCAACATCTGAAGGGATTAAATACTGGAGCAGAGACAGCTTCCTCTGAACCTGTAAGGCATCTGTTGAAACACTTTCATTATCATTTAGTCAGAGCAAACGCGACAGATACAGTATATTACTTTTCTCTTCAGTGTTTCCCACAGGCTTGGCAGCACATCCGCCGGGTGTATGGGTGAAAATAGATAACTAATATAAGTTTAGATCTGTCGTTTTAGGATGCGGATATAACGGGATGTTTTTCTGTCATGTGGATGTATAATAACAGATCCTCTCTGATGTGGTGATCATAGACATCAGATTCATCCACGCAGAGTAGCGGGGCGAAGCACAACACACTCACAGAATGTCTGCAATTTTATATTTCAATCATTGATGGAGATATACTGTAGAGGCCAGAGTTACGGACTGCCGCTTTAAAACTATGTTTTTAAAGTTAAAGTTATGGTCCATTATGTGATCACCCCTTACGATTGTTTAGCATAAAACAGCAGCACTTTCAAGGTGACCTAAAACACATGATGTCATATTCACAGATGTCGGGTGATGTAATTGTACGTATTAATATGCAAATAAGAATGTGTTTTTATGTTAATAAGTATGCTAACCTAGGATTTACAAATGTGCAGATTTACTTGTGGTGCTTTAACACTTAAAATCGGTAATGCAGGGTCAGCTGTTAACCCTTACAAAATAACCGATTAGGTGCGTGTGGGCTTTTTTATTTAAGTGCGATAACTTTTCCTTTGCAATTATTTTTACCAAAATAATTTTTAACAAATTTAATTCCTATATAGATTTATAAACTATTATAAAAATTGCCACCAGTAATTGTTTCTGTTTTGATTCGGTTTGGATTGTTTTCAGTCATAGTATTGACTTCATTATGTTCTTTGTTATTTCAGTTTTAATGAATTTTCTATTATATGTGGAAAAATATTAATAAGTGAAAGTGATCCTAAAACTTTTGAATGGGTAGTCAATGTTACATAAGCTAGTTGGACATAAAAAATAATAATACTGCTCTATGTGTAATTGAATAGTAAGCTATAATAATATATTACACTTCTTCATATATAGCAGTATACATACTTTTATCTTCTGTACATTTCTCCTCATCTTTTTTCTTAGCCTGGGCACTTTGATGGCTCTTTTGTTATCTGTAGTTTAAAATGTGTTGCATTACATCTACCGCTCTGCCTCCCTCCCTATGCTGTGACTTTAGGTGAACTAACTCCACCGCAGCTCGATCTTCTCTGAGACTGAGTAACAGCTGAGTATCCACCCGGAAGTAACAAATCTTCTCTGAACAAACGCTACAAAGTCCCGACCAGATTAACTGATCGCATAGTCACAATGATATGATTGACGCGTGGTTCAGTTGAGGAATTAAAATCCGATCGTGCATTCCGTTATCCTCGACATCATGGAACGCGTGGCTCATGGCTGCATAGCAACGGGTGAAGCGACCCACGACACATAGCGCAACTTCCGGAGCACTTTGGAAAGTAATGCTTTGACTCGTTTTAACGCGTTGTTAGACGCGACATGTGAACGAATCCTTAAACGTTTAAATAAAAAATCTAACGAATATAAAACAAAGTGAATAAAAATCTTTCTGCGGGCCAGATTATGTTATATTTTTGAAAGGTGACGCGGGCCGCAGTGAGGGGGAGGGCGGGCCGCAAATGGCCCGCGGGCCGGGAGTTTGAGACCACTGACTTAAACTATTAAATTAACATTTACAATTTAAGAATTAATTGATTATTAGGCAGACAATATTTTACCAAGTTTTCCAACATAGATTTTTAGCAGATTACTCTATTAGCAATTTGTGCTATGCAAATGATCCGATTAATCATCAAAATAATAATAAGAATGATGCTGAATAACCAACATGAATACCAAAATAATTGGCAGATTTCTTGGATTCACAGAAGGCTTTTTGATTTCTCCTTTAATGAAACAGGGATTTGAGATTGTTTGCTAACAATAGAGGAGTGGAGTTGTGAATCATAAGAGCTTGGGGGGGTTTCTAAACTCCAAAAGGCTTCTCTCACCCATCAATGAGACATGCTGCTGCAATCCCACTTAATGCGATTTTATTCCCCAACTGCACAACATTTGATTTGAAGGATAAAACATACTAATCTTCCAATGACGTGGCCCTTAATTTGCATTTAAGCATCAGAAATAGTCTGTGTCTTAAAGGTGCTATTGTGTAGTATATTGTGGATATATATTTTTATGTTAGTTTATGTTGTTGTACTATGTGGGATATGTGTGTATTTTCAATGTCTCCATTATCTGTAAAGTATTGCTCGGGGTCAAAACAGAATAGGGTTTGTAGTTGGTTTGGAGGCGTATATTTTTGGCAAAGTTTCTGACTTGTTGGGTTTTTCAAACACAGTGATGGAAGATTGCAGGACCACACAAACATGTACAGCTGTAGAAGTAGTCCTGCCTTGTCTTGACACTTGGGGAAAGCATATCAAGTTGATGCCGGGCAGGCTTTTGGTGGTTACAGCTGTCAGATTCAAGCAGACCTTTATTTCTCATGTAGTACTCAAAGGACTGTGGCAACTACAAACTGTATTTTGGGAGATTTTCATTTGTCTGCCTATTAATTCTATTCCTGGAGAGTATAGTTATAGTAAAATTATTATTTATTATTACATTAACTCATTTGACAGATGACTATATACGAAGTGACATACTTTAAAATCTATAAGTGAACTTAAAATCTGTTTTACTATTTTATCTACACATCTAGATAAAAGATGCCAATTGATAAAGATAAAAAATAACACTGTCTCCTCTGCACTAATAAGCTGGTGTGTGGTGGGCATTCTGGCACAATATGGCTGCTGTTGCATCATCCAGGTGGATGCTGCACATTGGTGGTGGTTGAGAAGAATCCCCTTTATATGTAAAGTGCTTTGAATGCTGGAGAAAGTCGCTAAATAAATATAATGAATTATAATGATCTGTTTTAGTCATTTCATATATTTAAAATATGTTTTATGTTTTTTCAACTCTGCCATCTTTCATGCATTTTACACTGAGCTTATTCCAGTCCATTCTGGGATTGAGGGATACATGCAGTGCTTTCGAAGTTATTCAAATTCTGTTGCCTACTTTTTGATTCCTTTAAATGATGTCTAGGTAAACAGCCTGTTTAATTTTGTAATTCCCCATGCACCTATTCAGATTTTCAGAAAACCTGTCTCCATTTTGCCTTGGGAGGTTTAAGATAATGCTTTTATGAGCAGCTGTCAAAATGAATAAAGAATATTCCTCCCGTACTGTAACCTGAGCTTATTTTAGCATACAGAGATGTCAAAATGGATATCATGTTTCCCTTCATGGATCTAAAAACTTGCCTGTGAATCTGAAATAAGCTTGATAGCTTTCATATCTGTTGTAGCAATAAATCGTTTTCCATTTCTCTCTTTCTTCTTGTATTTCTCTATTTCCCTTATTTTAATGAGCCCTTCCAATTTAATTAAAACAAGTAAGAGCATCTCTCTTACAGACAGTACAAGTTGATGAAAACAGTTATTAGTAGGTAAACAACAGTCTTTGCCATGAGTCACTGAATTTCAGTGAATAGAGATGCCCTCATTGTGCGGCTATTGTTAAATTTGCAAACAGAAAATTACATTTATCACATTAATTTGCCTGCATTCACATCCATTCATCATCATCCTTAAGTTACAAAATATTGCACTGTTTATGTAAGAAGGTAAATGACTCTGTTCTGATTTTACTGTTGGACTGTAAAGCCCTGTGTATAGTCTGCTTTTTTTGTGCATACCCAGAGTCTAAAAAACAGTTTTGCAAAGAATAGTTCAAAGACCTACATGTCCAGTGTAGGAAAGGTTTCCAATATCTGGCGGGTGCATACTCGTAAAAATGGATCATACTTCAGCCTTAAAGAGACTTACAGACTTGGTGTAATCCCTTTTGATTTGGACCAGTAAGCAAACACCTTTAACACCCACCAACCCTATTACAATGCAATAGTAACCAGTCTAGCAAAGGCATAGTGCGATTCTCAATTCTTATTGTGCATCCTTGTTTTCTTTATTCGAGTCTTACTGGGCGTTTACACCAGACGCGGTAGAGACGGCAAGTGCAGGTGATTTATATGTTAAGTCAATGCAAAGACGCGATTAGGCATCCTGCGGCGGTACGCGCGGTAGGCACGAACGAAATTACGTGGAAGGTGCGGCGCAGATTAGCGCATTACGCACGAATTGAGCGTTGCCACGGGAAACGCGCGCGTTAAAAAAACTGTTCTTCTGCGGATTTCCGCACCGTGTTAACCAATCAGGACCTTTCTGTAGTAGTTACATGATTACAGGAAGCGAGCGGAGTCTTAGCAGAGTCGCAGAACCCCTCCCATGTCACAAATTTCCGCGTGAAAGTCTCAAATGACTAGAATTTCACATGTGGCTTTCACTCGCGAATGAAGCGAGTGACTCAAAATGTTCAAGCGTCCAACTACGCGCAATTAACGCGTTTTTGCTGCCCTTACAGCGGCTGGTGTGAACGCACCATTAGCTGCACCCATGTAGGATGCAAAGGAATGATACTCCTGTCTCTCACTCTTGAGTTTTTAGGAAGCTTTCTCGTTGCTTGTTGCCTCATTGCATGCAATATAGAATTGAGATCTACTTTAAGATGACAGAGCTCGATCGGTTTTCGTGTCACGGGCTGTAAGACGAGGAAGCAAGGAAATGAGAAAGCATTAGTTTAAGTATTGAGAAGCACCCATAGTAATGCCTTGGTAACCATTCAAAACATCCTGGCAGAGAGTTTTGCATGGAAAGGCATAATTCACAGTTTCTTCAACAAAGTATTGAGTTTTTTTGTTTTTACTAATCACTTGTTCAACTCTCTTTTAAATGATATTACTTTGTTTGCCAGAATTTCCAACAGATTCATTTCCACGCACGTAAAATCATTCGTCCGACTTAATTTTGATTGGATGAGAGACATCTGCTCAATAAACAAGTGTTTGCTGTCATGGAGGGAAATGAAGAGTTACTGATCTAATGTTACTGTTGGAAACACAATCTCAGCCGAGTCACACGCACAGACTGATGTAGGGGGAGGTTTGCGGGTACATTCCATTTCATTAGGCACATCACTGTTGGTTGGTTACTTATCCGCACTGTGCGTTGGTTAAATCAGAGTCAAAAGACCATACGAAGATGTTGAAAGAAAATGCAACAGTGGATTCTTCAGGGTTGTTGAGAGGTCTTGTGATGTTGGGTAGGATATTGTGACTACCACCCACTGAAGGTCTGTGAGTGTTTACAAGAGCTCAGCATGTGGAAAGCAGTGCCTGAGGATCTCAGCATATACGACTTTTTTAGCTTGAGACTGTACTCTGTAGCTTACCTGGGAGAGCATGGTGTTGCAACGCCAATATCATGGGTTCGATTAAAACAAACTGCTCAAATGCATACTTTGAAATGGATTATAAATTGCTTAGATGTTGAAAAAAATTATTTGTGTGGCATCACAGGGTGCATTATGGGATGGGAATTCACTATGCAACATTATCAAAAAACATAACTATTTACATTTATTTATTTAGCAGATGCTTTTTCCAAAGCGTCTTTCAAGTGAGCATTCAACATTTTGCCCTAGTAGCCAATGAAAAGCACAATACACAAATATGGACAATTTTATGGACACTACAGTTGCTTAGGGTGCGTTTGTTCATTAAAAACCAATGCATTTTTTATGTTACTTAATTCTATCCCATTTTAAAGCTGCAGTTCTTAACTTTTTATAGGTTAAAAATTAACAAAAATCTTTTATTTATAAACAATTAGGGCCCTATCTTGCACCCAGGGCAATTGACTTTGTCAGTGACGCATGCATCATTCGTATTTTGCACCGGCGCACAGCGGGTTTTTCCCTCCACAGACACACGTCGGCAAACTAGGGAATGAACTTGCGCTCTCTGGGCGGTTCAGCGCAAAAAAATAGGCGTGTTCCGGCGCAAACCATCCCTGATGCTATTTTACAGTTTCAAAAAACAATTGGGCCACTGACCAGAAAAAACTAGTCTAAAGTAAGTGGCGCGTTGCGCGTTGTTCATTATGCTATTTTAAGGGCGCATGCTTGACCATAATGTATAGCGTGCACAACGCGCATTCACTTTGCTTATCTAATCTACACAGATGCAACAGTTATTTTGCAAATCATAAATTATTACAATAAAAAATATTAACACATGAGATAAGGGAAATCATTGTGGTGAGCATTGTGGTGATAGTTTTTATTTATTTTGTGTGGCTGCGTAAAAAAAATTATCATGCAAATAACGATTAAAATATTTTAAAATATAAGTTTGTTGTGTGGATGTATTACGTTAATTTTATGTAAATAATAATTAAAATGTTTTCATAAGAAACCTTAATGTATGTGAACTTGATTTGTAAGTGTACTTTGGGGTTGGACTGCTTGCGTTTCTTGGCTTTCAGCGATGTGGGTGGACGCAGCGATGTCCTCTGCTGGCGTCAGGTCCTGTGTAGAGATCCACCTCCCGTTACACGGCGTGCCCGATTTATGCTGGCAAGCTTGGGATTCCCCCGTCTCCTGACATCATTGTAGCGCTTGCTGCGCAACGTCCTGGGGATGCCAGCTGATTAGACAATTGTGGCTATTTATTCCCACGCCTGTTTAACCTACGCTGATTTGGGTGGGTTTCTCCCATTCCCATACAAAACAACTTCTCTGTCTTTGACTGCTCTTATAGGAACGTCGGTCTCCTCGGCTGTGAACCTCTCCTGGGGTACGCCTGGCAAATCCGTCATAATAATAGCAACCTGCCATGGAACTTGCGCCCTTGCGTTTAAAGGGAATGTTGGATAGCGTTCTAATTGGTTTATTTGACGTTACGCCCAAACCACACCTATGAATAATGAACCTACTTCAGACCAACCCCTTATTGATTTGCACCTGGCGCAAGAGTTATTTCTCCCGCCGGGAAAATAGCAACAGCGCCCAAGATCCCCCCACAAAGTCACTTGCGCTTTGCGCTTCGCACTTGCGTTTCAGATCGTTAAAAAAGTGCCCCTAGTGTTCAAAACTGTCTCCTTATCTTGGTATGATTAACAACAGCAAGCTTATTATAATGATTTGTACAAAAAAAATTGTTGATGCCCTTGAAGATTTTTTTTTTTTGCAGTTTTATGTTTCAAATAGAGATGGTGATAGAGAGGCAACAGTGCAATGGAATAAAGAGCAATAGTAAAAAAAAAGTTTGTAGTGAGACTTACCAATAAAAAATGGAGAATGTGTTTGGGAATCCTATTTAATGCATAAATAACATTGTTTACCATTAATTCTCTCTGTTTTCTTTGTATGCAGTGAAGAAGACATGTGCACCCTCAGAGTTTGCATGTGAGAATGGTCAGTGTGTTCCTGGGCGTTGGCGGTGTGATGGTGAACCTGAGTGTCCAGATGGATCAGATGAGGCCGATGTAACCTGCAGTAAGTCGCTTTAGTTTACTGAAGTAATGTAATTAAGGAATATTTAAAGAAACAGTACCCCCAAAATTCATTATTTACAAATTGTTCCAAATGCATGTTTTTGGATTCTTACACTACGCAAAAACGTAAAAGTATATAAATATTAAGGCTTTCAAGCTTAAAAATGTATGCCAAAGAATCATTTTGGACCCTGTTAACAGTCTGCAATGTCAACTTAAAATAAAAAAGGTAAATGAATTGCTGAAAAATGTTATATTCACACTAGAGCAAAACAAATATTGACTGAGTTGAGAGGAAACCAATTTTAACAAATTATGTTTTTTGACCTGGATGCTAAACTTAAAACGATAGTTTGGACAAAAATAAAAATCACCCCATGATTTACCCTTAAGCCACCCGAGTTACAAATGTCCATTATTTTAAAATACGAACACATATTTAGATATCTTTATATGCATATAGGGTCCAGCTCTTTCAACCCAAAAGAATGTTCATCCATCTTTCGCAAAAGTAATCCACACGGCTCCACAGGGATACATAAAGGCTTTCTGAGGGTAATCAATGCAATTTTCTAAGATAAATATCCATGTTTTAAACTTTACAAGTGTAAATAACTCCATCTTAGACTCCTCTGCAATCATGAGATTTCAGTGTAGTGTACGCACTTTTTGTTGTGATGTTTGATGAATGTGGAGGGTTGCAGATATTTTCAAAAATATCTGAATGTGTTCGTATAAAAAAGGATGAACAAATGTAACTCGGATAGCTTGAGATTAAGTGATACATGGGGTAATTTTACCATTTTTTGCCCAGTATAAATGATGTTTAATGATCCTTTCAAGGTAGTCATTTTGAAGGCACTGCTGTGTGTTGTGCTTGAAGTGAAGTTGGTTGTTGATTTGCCTCTTCATTTTTCAACACAATCATTGATTGGCCACCCAGTGTGTTTGTTGTGCAGTGTTGTGTCTGATGTTTGGACTTCTTATTGCAGTAAATGTTTCTTCCTCTCTGCAATAAATAAATAAACAAATAAATGACAGGTGCTCACAGTTACATAAACTCTACATACTGTGTAATTTGCACTTGTAATCAAAACCAAAAATTGCAATGTCTAACATTCAAATTTAAGAGCAACATACACCCATTTTCAAGAGTTTTTTTCAAGTGCTGTTGGGTCAAGTTTAAGGTGTTTTTATCCAGGAATAGTTATTTTGGAAACCATGAAATTAATCAGATTCTCACATTAGGTCCTTGAATGTGCACATTCCTCATTTATGATTTATTCACCATTTCTAGCCAGTTGAGAAAATGAAAAAAAAGCTCAATGCTGCCCAAATAAAGATGTTTTACCACTTGTATTAAACAGGCAAAACAGCATTTATGAGGAAACATAATTTTATGAGAAAATTCAAAATTCAACTTGGTACATTTGTGCATATTTAATTTTAAGTGAACTTTTAATCAATGCAAATGCACAATGTTTATGCAACAAAGTATGCATTGATACATGTTTTATAATAAGAAGAAAGGTGTATTTACTGTATTTAGGATATGTTTGGAAATGAATGAAACAGATCAAATGAGCTCAGTATACTCAAAGAGTAAACACACACTGGCTGCACAAGGCTATGAACTAGTTTGTTTGAATAGTTGTTTATTTTAATTATTATGAATAATTAATACAACTATTTATTTTGACATCCTGCACAAACACTCTTTATTGTGTCTCAAGGCACAGAAAAATTTTTTCTGACTTATTCTGATTTTGAGTGGAGTCATCTGCTTAAAGTCACTTTATCACACAGCTTCAGATAGTTTATAGCTGCATTACCTTATCCAGCTTTCATTGGTCTCCACTTGTCTATTATAAATATGTAAATATGTTTACCGTCAGCACATTAGGTTAAGGTTTATATCTGAAACATGCTTCAGGCGTATTAGAAAAATAATCTAATAACAAGCTTCCCAAAGTTATTTTGACTAAATGGGCACTCATTACCTTAATTTAATATGGCCAGTAAGTGTATTTTATCAGCGGCTCAATAAAAATGTGGCTCTTGTTTCCATGACTACAGTATGTTATACGATCTGTCAGTGAGGAGCACAGCTGTGGACTGTGAAACATCAGCTTTCACTGGCTTCAGCTCAGTGCAGTCTCCTGCTGTAGTCTCTCTGTTTGTTTTGCTTCATTTCTGTCTTAACTTTATCAAAGAAAACACATTGTGTGTGCAACCCATAGCCCACAAAGTGAGGTTCAAAAGTTTGAAGCTATACAGTATTGTAGATTTGAGAAGGGTCACTCGGGACACTAAAACACATGTAAACATTTCACATTTCACTTTAAAATAATGAAATATTTAAATTTCTGGATCACTAATGAAATAACAATTTTGTGACATTAACTCCGTTAACACCTTTGTGCAAAATGTCAAATTTCTTGCTTCCATTGAAGCACACAATATACCCTTTGCCAACATTTTCAAATCAGCAGGTTTTGGACATAGTGTGTCACGTCTATGCCAGCTTAAATTTTGTCATAAAAGCTGTATTTTCAATTTTACTTTTCACTTACAGTATGTTGATAATTTAACGTGTAATGAAAATGGTATTGAAGTGTCACAATGTAAAGCATGCTAGATGCATTTACTGCCAGACTTGTGGACCCGATTTCATTATTCATTTCATGTTTAGACTGTTTTAAGATAGGTTTGCATGCTAATAGGATTTTTAATATCTTTAAGAAGCATCTTTAACAGAACTGTCTGACAAAAGAGTGTCCTGATGCATTTAAATGGAATGAATACTCAAGGGGCATTTCAAGAACGCTCCAGTACATCTAATGAATTCACAAAGTCAGGCTGATGCTTTTTGTAAAAACCATTAGCTGATGATGAAGCAAGATAAAACCTAATTAGGAATACTGTTTATTTGTAAACATATTTGTTTGCATACATTGACGTTAATCAAGTCTCTCCCACATGCATGCATTTTATATTAAGGCTTAATCTTAGCCGCTGTATTCTGCTTCTTATGTTGTCCACCGATTTTTCTTCTGCTTTTTAATGTAAAGCTGCTTTGAAACAATTAAACAATTGTGAAAAGCGCTATATAAATAAAATTGAATTGAATATATATTATATTAGGCTGTATATTATATGTAATTATAAAATAAATGTGTTTATGACTTAGGGGTCTCACATTTAGTTATTCTCTGTGTCACACATTATGCTGCTTTTACGCTCGAGTTACATTAGCGTGCACTACCTCATAAGCACTACTAATGTAGTCTGCGCTGTTTAAAAATAAATTATATCTCCAAATTTAGAATGCTATTAACATTAAACTAGTTACACATGAATTATAAACTGGCAGCTTTTAAATGAAAAAACAAATCTTTCCACAGAGAAAGTGTTATTGGGTAAAAGCTGAAAACGTGTGTCATCTCTCCAGTCAAAATATACAGCACAACCAGGGCTTTGCTGCCCCACTTTATGTAATTGACTGCCATATGCCATCCAATATGTTTAGTAAATCTGTGTAAGACTGGCACATGCCATTCCTGGATATATCCTATTTCGTATCCCACTGTAATATTACTCAGTTCATCATAGGATTATTATTGGTTCAGGGTCTGTTTGTGAAGTAAAAAACAGTGCTTAAAATATGTACTGTACATAGCCGTTACGTCTCTTTTATTCAGCTCACATTTAGAAATGACCTAGTTTTTTTTCTCAACAATTGTATCTTGATGGCATTTCCAGTACTTTTTAAAGATTAAAAAATTTGATTATCCAAAAATGTTTTAAATCTGTATTCACCCATATGTCCATCCAAGCCTGTATGCTGTTTTTCCAAGGAACATAAAGAAAAATGTTGTATTCATTCAGCTGTTCCAATCAATGACAGTGTTAAGTAAACATGTTGTTAAACACAGAAATAATAAATGGGCACTTTCACAACAAACCTCTGAGCAAATGTTGCTATATTGACCTATGCAAAATGAACAAATCACGATACCACATGGTGATGCAGAAATTATCACAAGTTTAACTTGATTGTATTAAGTACTACATATTCTGTACTTTGTTTTCACACGGCAGCCCCCCTGACGACAGAAATACCTTAATGATCAATCTAGTGTGATTAGACTCTAACTGATGTATGTAATTCTGATGATTTCAGTGAAGGGGAATTAAGCAGGCCTTCATCAAATTACCATCAGCAAAGCAAAATTTGTCCTTACAGCTCACCCCAACCTTGTGCTCTCTTAGCTCGCATATGCCCAAGCTGTGATGTCACAGGGGAATGGAGATGAGGTCTTCTGGCCATGTCTCTTCTTCCACTCACTTAATCTCACCTTTTTCACTATTTTCTAGTCAATTTTGCACTAGCAAAACCTAGCGAGCTGCCTATATACCTTACAATTTAAAGCATCATAGGTTTTTCACGGAAAAGCCTTTCCAAACGATGAGCAGCAAAGATCCTGTTTTCAGCAAATATGCAAAGCAGCACTGCATGTCTTCTTGAAGCATAAGGCATTCCCATAATGTATTGCTTGGTGAAATAATTTATTGAAGAAGGCCGAGAGAAATCTTAAAATTAAAGACATTTGTATTTTATTCAGGAAATAAAACCTAAAATATATACAAGGAGTTCAAAGGCAAAACCCTCTAGGTGCGTTTGATATATTTTCTTGTAAATTAGCTTTTTTATCATCTTATGCAGAGGCGTCATGCCCATTCAAACTGAGGGGGCACATGCCCCCTTGGTTTTTTGAGCCAAATGGATTTTGCATGCAACCTGAAAATCAAAAAAGCGTCCATCAATCGGTAACTTGTCTTTTAATCTGTTTAATATGCACAATATTATTAATTCTGTGCCCCATCCTTGTCACTTTTCAGAGATTTTTGCCGTTATGATAGTGTTTTAAACATGGTACATTACTTTCTGGCGGCAGGCGCTGCAGTCAGAGCAGCCGCAGACGTCATCAGCGTGAGCGCGCTTGCGAGCTTTCATGTTGCTGCTGCATTTGGCTATCTGAGGAATTAAAACGTGTAAGAAACGCTCACAACATTTTCAAACCCCAGTTCGGTAATGTGCAGTTAACCTTCTCTGTGTAGAAAATGTATGGTTTAAAATGTGACCGTCTCGAGGTTATATTAGTAGAAATTTCTAGATTCATCTTCTTGGCACAACGCCAAAGTTCGCCAGAGTTCACGTGGGCGTGGGATTACACATGCTCACATATGAGGTAAAATTTAATGCAAAAATTCGTTCCTCCAATCATTTTATCTAAACATATTTTTTAAAATCATTATTGAACATTAAAATCAATCACGTTGCTATAGCTTATGTCATTTACGTTGTTTATATACTTTATGGATTTAAAATGACATTAATTTCATAATGCAGTTGTTGTGCAATATACATTAATGACACAATTAAACAAGTCATTAAACAAAACTTAAATAAATAAAACATGTCGTTTCTGTTTTAAATATGATACCAATATCATGTCATTATTCCGATTGAATAGTATTTGATATGAAAGTGAGTCAACACTTTTATTTTGGAGTTTTTTGCATGAAGACAGGGGCGCTCATATTGTTAGAAATGTAAGTGCCATGGAAAAGAATGAAAGCTCTACTGTATAATATAATTTGTTTGATGTATGTGTATGCACAAATTTCTGTGAACTGTGGACACTCTGCCCCCTTAAAAAAAATTGGTGCATGACGCCCCTGATCTTATGTGTAGATTCAGCAATTTCACTTTAATGACAATGAAAAGGTTATAAGGCAGTAATTGAAATTCCTTATTTTCACAAATGTCACTTCAGTTATTTCATTGGTATTTTAATGTATTTCACTGTAAAACCCTCTGTAAAAAAGTGCATGCAAGCTTTTTTGGCAAAAAACATTGCAACTGATGAAAGTCAGATTGTAAAAATTAAGAAACTGAACCACACTTTGGGGGGCGCTGTGATCTATGTCACTGCCACATTTGGGTTGTGTTCCGGTCAAAGTAATTACAAGGGACCCAAGTTTGAATGTGATCCAAGGTCGTTTTGCACGTTGTCGTTCTTCCAATTCATCTCCTGTGCACTAAAAAGCACTTCTGTCGACTTGAAATAAATGTGTCGTTTAGCTGATTCTTACAATTAAAGGTCACGTTCTTCCTGATACCATTCTTTAAACCCTAGTTCGTTTGTAATGTTGCTATAATAGCATAAATAATACCTGTAAAATGATAAAGCTCAAAGTTCACTGCCAGACGATATATTTTCTTCAATAGAATTCCTCTTTAAAAGCCTACAACGAACGGCCGGTTTGGACTACAGCCCTCTACTTCCTGCTTTAATGACGTCAGTAAAACAGTTCATTGACTAAACTCCGCCCACATGAATACGTCAGTCACCAGCTTTGGCTCAAACGGCTCTGCTAAGCTAAGCTGCTATCGAATTACAGCACACTAAACAAACTACACAATCAGAACTTGTTACGTATTTCTGAAGGAGGGACTTCACAGAACAAGGAAGACATCAGCCTGTTTTGAGGACAGTGAAAACAGCGCTATACAGATTAGTAAATAGTGTGAAAAATACCGTGTTTTTTACACATGAAACATGAACACATGTTATATTGCCCACAATCAAAGCCTCAAAATCACAGACAGAAAGGGAGCTTTAACTGGTATTTCTGAATGGCCTAAGGCCAGGATTAAGTTGATTTGAAGTAGAGGTATTTGATAAACATATAATATGGGGCAATATCATATTATCATATTATATAATTTTTGACGGAGGTAGATTTTTTTACTCAATATGTGATTTTTTTTTTTAAATAGCTTTTCTTAGATTAACAACATACAAACTGCATTGAATCATATAAGTACTTGGATCTCTGCTTGCACTTTATAGTGTAGATATTGCTGCTTATTAAAAATGACTCTATTATTTCAGGTTAGAATGCTATCTTAGAAGTTAGTGGCCTATGGCAATAGACAATAAAATGGCCATGTTAAAATAAAACTCCTTACTTATACTTTCTTTATCTCCTAATTAATTATGTCCTGGTGTTGTTTGTAGTTTTAGTTTAATCCATGCAGAACATTTCAATCTATAAAGTATGAAACCTGTTCAATATAAATTATTAGGTTATATTTCAATATTTTATTCTTTTCTGTTTTTTTTCTTAAATTTGTCAATATAGACATGTCAACTCATATTTTTAGCATCTGCTATGTCTCTCTTAAACTTTGTTTTTTTTCCAAACTGTCTTGGGTTTCTTTTCTACAGACACTATCCAACCCACAGACTAACACAAGATTTTACTGCATAGTGGATAGCAAAAATGTTAGTGTGGCAAACCACAATTTTGTGGTGGCCCCTTGTAAATTATGTGACCACATTTACCAGCAGTTATGTCATGGATGAACATTTGTAACAAAGTTGAAATATTTGCTCTGATGGTTATTGTGGGAAACTAACCATGTACTTTAGTTTAACTTTATTTTGTGTAATTACTCTCAGTTGAGTTTTTGTGTTAAAATTTTTAAATCTGGTGATATACTAACTTGCACGGCTGTAGATGAGAATACCTAAGCCCATCTCTGTGAAATAATGTTGTAGTACTTGAGATCAGTCTTGGTCTCAAGACCACTTTTTAAAGGTCTTGGTCTTGTCTTGGAATCAACCCCGTTTTTACTCGGTCTCGTCTCGGTTTCAGATGAAGAGGACTCTGAATTTTATTTCAAGACCACAACTGATGGCATATCACAAAATAATTTTTATCATTAATTATTAAAATATTATTATAATTAATATAATTTAATGATTATTTGCTAATTTACTAATTTATTCTTATTATTATTATTTATAATTTTATCAACTTCTCTCATGGCATACACACACACATGAGAAGTGCCTAATCATATGCATATTCCACATTTTATCATAAGTGGTTTAATGCAGTGACTTGCACTGGTCTTGGTTTTGACTGGCTTGTTTTGGTCTTGGTCTTGACTTGGTCTCGACCCTTCAAAGTCTTGGTCTTGTCTCAGTTTTGGCCTGTCTTTTTCTTGGTCATGACTTGGTCTCGGTTTAGGTGATTTTAACTACAACACGACTACTGTGAAAATAAAGAAAGTAATACTTATGTTTAATTAAGGATTCCACATTTAGCCATCTAGCCTGATATTGAATTATTTGTATTTACAGTTTAACTCGCATCCCATTTTTTATGTAACATTCCTTTGAATCATGAAACAGATTCAGTGACAGAGCAAAAACTTCCCTTTTGGAAATACAGTTTATACAACTTACTGGGCCACTTTGAAATATTTTGATATTAAAGCTGCTATTGGCATTGATTCTGGCGGGTCTCCAGGACTCTGATGCCAGAAATGATTTATTTATGTCTCAGATGCATCCCAAACTGTAATCTAATATCAACAGACAGCCTGTCAAATGGGATAGATTTGCCATGACAGTGAATGTGAAAGGAGAAAAGATTTGCTAAACTAAAGGCCATCTTCTGCTGACCCCATTCTTTCTTATTTAATGCAACGGTTCACCCACCTGCATGACTTTTTATTTTTTTAGAGAGAATTGTGGAAAAAGTTAATGCAGATATTTCCATAGGATAGCAGTTTATAGTGACCACATTTGTTAAACTTAAAATAAACACCAAGAGGACCTTATGACTCTTGTCAAATTCTTCTATGGCCACTTGAGCAGACAAAACGTACACATATAAGTATACTTTTTTTGTCATTGTATAAAATTTGGATGATAGGAGTCCAAAACCTGATGAAATGCATGTTTGCTAGTGTAACTCACATGACTTTCCCCTTCTTTTTAATCCCCATTAAACCAAAGAAGTCTCATTAGACATGCTGTTTTGATTCTCTTGTTAATGTGACTTCATACAAACAAAGCCCCGCCCATAGACACTGACTGAATGGTTAATTTTACCCAATAGCTTTTCTAAATGTGTTTGTTAGCACCTTGTAGAGCTGATGCGGCTAAATATCCTACTGTCTTCATTCACTTTCTCATTCAGTGTTTTCATTCAAGTGTTAAAATATCTGCTTCCCTTCCACAGCAGTCAGACAGACATGTCCACCAGATAAGTTCGACTGTGGAGGGAAGTGCGTGTCGCTGTCCTGGCGCTGTGACGGGGAGAGAGACTGTGAAAACGGTTTAGATGAAGAGGACTGCGCTGCGGGTGAGTCTGATCTCTCCGTCTCAGACCGTTTGTTTTATTCCCTGCAGGGAGTCTCATAAAAGCTGATGTGGTACTTTGAACTGACTGGCACAAAGAAGCCTGTTTATTTTGTGAGCACACTGTCACCTTTATACTGTGTCTTTGAGATTTTGCTTTTACTGTAGTTATACTCTCTTGTGTTAATTGATAGATGTACAATAGTTTTTTTTTATTTTGAATATATATATATATCAAAGTTTTTTTTAACGTATATGTCATACTGAAGTGTCATTTATTGTTTATTTCTACCTTAAATGGAAATATAAACATTCTTGGCTATTGTAATCACTGTCATATGAGCTGGCCCAAAAATGTCCTTGATATGCTCACCCAAGGTTTTCTTGATGAATTGTCTGCACTCTAGCGTTTTGATGTTAAAGTGGCAGGGCTTATACTCGTGTCACACTCATTTACTGTCTCAATAATTCTGGTGGGAGGGGCTTAAACCCTACTTATCAAAAATGGCAGTTCTGTCTTGGCCAATCAGGTGACTTCACAGATCCCCACTATAAAACCCTCTGGCCTACTTTTAAGAGCCTGTGTAAATTGTTCACTTTCTCTTGTTGGCATTAATAGTTTGTCTGGCCATCATTTTGTCTGGGGGCTCAGACTTCTCTCTCATTAATGGTTTCTTACTCTCCTTCAGTCTTTATGATCTGTCTCTCTCTCTCCTAATTCTTGTAAGCCGAAAGATGGCATATTAAAGACACAGGCAAGGCATTTACAGTATAAAAATTTAAAAATAGCATGTTCTTGTATCTGAATGGTAAAGCATTGTGCTAGTAATATAAAAGTTGCAGGTTTGATTCCAGGGGAATGCATAAAATGATGAATGTGTACCTGAAAGGGACATTTCACTTTTTTGAAAATATGCAAATTTCCCAGCTCCCCTAGAGTTAAACATTTGATTTTTAACGTTTTGAAATCCATTCAGCTAATCTCCAAGTCTGGCCCTAGCACTTTTAGCATAGCTTAGCATAATCCATTGAATCTGATTAGACCATTAGCATCGCACTAAAAAATAACCAAAGAGTTTTGATATTTTTCCTATTTAAAACTTGACTCTTCTGTAGTTACGTGTTCTAATAATCAAGGACTTTGCTGCCATAACATGGCTGCAGTAAGCGTTGTGATATTACATAGTGCCCAAAAATAGTCCCCTGCTATTGAAATATACTTAGGGGACTATTTTCGGCTGCTGCGTAATATCATTGCGCCACCTGCACCCATGTTAAATAAGAAAAGTCCTTGATTATTACACCAGAATGAGAGTTATGAATGGTTATTTTTGAGCGCGATGCTAATGGTCTACTCAGATTCAATGGATTATGCTAAGCTATGCTAAAAGTGGTCATGCCAGACCCGCAGATCGGCTGAATGAATTCCAAAATGGTAAAAATCAAATGTTTAACTCTAGGGGAGATGGAAAATGAGCATATTTTCAAAAAAAGTGGAGTGTCCCTTTAAATGTATCATGAATTTGGCAGCTCTAAAGCAACATTTATCGAAAACAATTTAGAAGTGTGTAATTAGTCTTATTCATGTCTTGAAGTGATTCTCAAAAAAGGAAGTTGTAATTTTTGAACAACTGAAAAACAACAACAAAAAACCTTTTAAAATGTTACATAAATCACAGTATTGTTCTGAATGCGTAATTCTTTGTGCAGATTTATTTACAGGCTTTAAAACCAAGTGACAAACATTTTTTACATTTAGTTCATTTAAGTGAGTACAGCATAGTCCAGTCATAAGACATCAAATGTTGCTGTGTTATCACAGTGTCACCCATTTAAAGGGGACATCCCATAAGACTTTTTTTTAAAGATGTCACACAAATCTTTGGTGTCCCCAAGAGTACATGTGAAGTTCTAGCTCAAAGTACCCCATAGATAATTTTTTAGAGGATGTTAAAATTGCCACTTTGTAGGTGTGAGCAAAAATGGGATGTTTTTGGGTGTGTCCTTTAAAATGCAAATGAGCTGATCTCTGCACTAAATGGCAGTGCCGTGGTTGGATAGTGCAGATTAAGGAGAGGAATTATCCCCTTCTGACATCACAAGGTAAGCCAAATTTCAATGACCTATTTTTTCACATGCTTGCAGAGAATGGTTTACCAAAACTAAGTTACTTGGTTGTTCTTTTTCACATTTTCTTGGTTGATACAATCATTGCGGACCAATTTATAGCACTTAAACATGGAAAAAGTCAGATTTTCATGATATGTCCCCTTTTAATGTTCAGGAGTGAGTCCTATATTCCAGTCACACATAATAATCATTTATTCTGCATCTGAATTTTAGTATATTATTCTCTATTGCAACTGTCACTCCAAAACGTTCACATTTTGGCACAAATTATAGAGGAAATCTGTAGACTTTTTCAATCAATGTTTGTTCAGCCGCCCCCATACATTTTTATGGATCTTACAATCTCGCAAGGCAGTATCAATCCATTTTTACTTCTTTAAAGGTAATCAGGCATTTCTTTTCATCCGACTATAACCAGTACCCAGGCATTCTCTTACTACTCTTGATTGTTATGCCCCTGCCAATGTCACAGTATCGAACCAGAATAAGAGCCCTGTGTCAGAATGATATCTCACCTGGGTCATGATGATAATTGATTTAGTGCTTTGCTCTGCCAAGTCAGTGATGTGTAATGCACCTCTTATTATCCACTGCTGAGGGCCTCATAACTTTAATCCACTGCAGAGGTTAATCTAGACCAGTGGTTCTCAAACTTTTTCCCTTGTGTACGGTGCATTCCTTCGCGGCCCCCCCCCCAAAGAAAATTGTTCTAAAATTCAACATTTTAATTAAACAAAACATATTAATTTATACAAAGTAGTGCTGTTGGTTAGTAGCCTTATTTTTTAGGTTTAATTACACAGAATCCATGAAAAATAAATGTATTTTATAAAATGTCATAAAACTGGGGCCCCCCTGGCACCATCTCGCGGCCCCCCTGGGGGCCCCGGACCCCAGTTTGAGAACCACTGATCTAGACATCTGCTGCATACATCTCAGTAGGGTTTTGCACAGATTCAGTAGTGAATCTTATTTCCTGTTGCTTTATCAAAAAGCGAAGTTGAAAGCTCAGATTGTCTCTTTTTATTGATTCTGTCTAAATTAGATTATTTTATGAAAAACTCATTTGGTTAAACAAGTTCATGTAATTTACATTGACGATCAAACCAGATGCTTTCTTACCAAACGGACACGCAGGAAATTGCATGAATTTGATATAGTGTTTGTGACGACGCCATCAGAATAAAGGATCTACTGAGTCATTTTTAAAACAGATCACATTATTAAAACACACTAAAACAGATACAAATCAGGTGGCTTATGTACTACAATAAAAACTTGCGCAATGACCATGCAATTTTTATGCATTTGTATTGCTGTCTTAAGAGATTGTTTGTCACAAGAATATAGCATAGGACTGAAATACTGGCCGTAAATCTGCTAGCCATTTATCAAACGCTCACCTAGATTTGTTCAGAACGCATATTAATCACCAGTGTTAGTGAACTGCTGGTAACTTATTAAAGTCAATCTCACTTTGGCGTTTGGTTAATTGAGTCTTTCCCGCAGTGAATTATGCATGATTCACACAAGCAGGTTTGATTATCAGCACTTCCACAATTCAAATTGCTCATCATGTAAAATCATTTGCAACAATTCGCTCAGCATTTTAATTCTAGTCACAGGCTGTGTGCTATGCAAAGTCACTGTTTAGGTAGTGAATCTGACGTTAAAAAAAGCTAGTCACCAAGGCAAGGAACGAGCTGAAATTAAGTATTTAAAAAGTAATTATATTTCCTATCTGTGCAAATTATTATCAGCTGGGTAAATTGATGAGCTACGAAAAGGCTTGTCATTACCAAGGTGTTACACAAGAAAGATCTCATGATGGGTAGACGCAAAGAGCACTCTCAAGACCATTGCAACCTTGTTGTTGCGAAACATATTGATGTAGTCGGATACAGATGTATTTCAAACTTCTGAATCTTCCTGTAAGCACCATTGGGGTCATTATCTGCAAGTGGAAGCAACATCACTCTATCATCAACCGTCATGCACAGGAGCTCCTCAGAAGATTTCTGACCAGGGAGTCAGAAGAATTGTCGGAAGAGTAACCCAAGAGCCAAGGACCACTCAGAAAGAGCTCCAGAAAGACTTGGAGGCAGCAGGTACCATTGTCACAGAGAAAACAATAGGCAGTGCACTCCACCGTCATGGACTCTATGCATGCTCACACTCAATACTGAAGAAAATGCATGTTGAAGCATGTTTAAAGTTTACTGCAACTCATTTGGACAAGCCTATGAAATACTGTGAGAATGTAGTCTGGTCAGGCGAGAGCAAAATTGAACTTTTTGGCTGTCATGCTACACACCATGTTTAGAGAAGAAATGGCACTGCAAGAATGGCCTAAAAACACTATACCAACAGTGAAGTTTGGAGGTGGAAGCTTCATGGTGTGGGGCTGTTTTTTATCTCATGGTACTACTGGCAGACTTCATGTTATTGAAGGAACGATGAATGGAGCCCTTTAACGAGAAGAATCTGCTGCCATCCACCAGGATGATGAAGATGAGACATGGTGGACCTTCAAGCAGGACAAAGATCCAAAGCAAACAGCAAATGAAACTCTCAGAGAAAGAAAATCAAGGTGTAACATTTATATAGATCATCATTTTACTAACTGCTTTTCCACAAGTTAAATAGGTGTATGAGTTCCAAAAGTTTCAAAAGTTGTTTGCTCGAAATAGCTTGTAGGAAAAGATTGTTACCCATCTCTAGTAGCATCTGTTTCAGTGCATTTCAGATTGTGCCATTTTGAGGTGGCCATAACATATTTATGAGCTGCTTCTCCTTTGGTCACGCCCCACTACTAATGTCATGGCTATTATTATCATATATCATATTATTATTATCAGATTTCGCATGAACATCTTGTAATAGAATATAATATCGCCTACAATCTGAGGACTATTTACGTCGTAACACACTGTATATGAGATTACACTTCAGGTTCCTGTAAACACATAAACACGCATTAAAACTTTGTTTTTAAAAGTATAATACATAATATCCAAATTGCGCTGTTATTTCCGTGAGACATGATAACAGTATAGAGGATCTCAGCGAAGTGACTGCTCTACTGGTGGGTGAAGACCTGGGTAGTGGGGTGGTGGGCGGGAACATTTTAACGGAATGTGACGACAAGGCTAGTTATGTCATAACGGAGCTGATTTTGAAACAGTGCAATCTGAGACTCAAGGCAGAGGACATTCAGAAACCTGTATTGCACTCAAAACAGCATGAATGGATTTTTTTCCAAGTTTGTATGCATGTGGAAGCACCAAAGACACAAAATTACACCCCCAAACCCAGAAAAAGTGAGTTTTTCATAATATGGGCACTTTAACTTTATTGCGCATAACTTTATATATGGACTTAAATGTTGTGAATTCTTTATATTTGTGGATTTCTTGTTTGGTGAATATTGTGAATAACCTCATTGGAAATATATGTACTGAAAAAAATGTTGACGCATTCAATACTCATTTCCCCCAGTGTACATGGATATTTTAGGGAAATTAAAAGTAATCTCTATTGGCATTATTTGTGGTATGTCAGAGCTTACAGTGACTTGTATTTTAACCAGGAGTTTCATATAACCTGATGCGCTGATTTCCATAGAGACCTGACAATGTATTTAAATTGTGAACATTTTAATGCAGCTAGGAGCACTACTCTCCTGATACATGGATAAACAAAACCATTTACTCTGGTGAATTCTCTGTACAGAGTTTTTCACAGGCACTATTAGAGGCTAATATTGGTGGCCTGGTCCATCATTCGTCTCGCCCCTGAGGGTGGACATAGCCCGCAGCTTCACCTCTACTAATCAGAACCTCTGATCATCACAGCAGCGTGACTCTCTGGGAACTGGGTCACACTGGCTGCCGTCCAACCTCAAGTACCACTCGGTCTCCATTTATGCCTGAGTTTGCTCTGCTAACTGGGCTTCAGCTGAAAGCTATAGAGAAATCAATGCAGCCAATTAATTTTTTTAGCCTTTCGAACTCCTTTCAAGCTTATTCATAATAATAAAATAATATGTTTAATTTCTATAGCGCCTGTCCCATGTTCAAGGATGCTTTACAAAAACAGTTATAATACAGCAAACAATTTACAATTAAAGAAAACACAAAAATGGGCAGTAGATATTTTCCACGGTCCAAGACATAACAGTACATTCAATTCAATTCAATTTTATTTATATAGCGCTTTTCACAATTGGTAATTGTTTCAAAGCAATAGGTATCTATGGTAACTAAGGGTCACCATCCGATTTCTAAAAGAAAATGAAACATGTCGACCCGTTTGACTAAGGCCCCACTGTCGTCGTTAATGCAGGTTCTGTCATGATCCTGCCAGTCTTTCATAGTTATTCGTAGTAGTTCATGGTCATGGGGCAGGATCGTGGGGGTACCCATGTTTTGTGTGGCAGCACATGGCCTTTTGTTTGGCTAGTGTGCTGCTGTGTCTCGTTTATATCCCCACCCCCTTGTCTCCTCGTTAATTATTAATTATTGGTTAACTCTCCTCACCTGTCCTTCCCTCGTTGTCTTGTTTAGTTTTCTTATTTAAGGCCCCAGTGTGTTCTGTCCTGTGCTGGATCGTTTTGTATGTTTGTACGATTGCTGTTTGTAGCAGCTCAGTCAAAGTTTCTAGTCAAGTCTGTTAGTCTTTGTAATTGTCTTAGTCAAGTTAGTCTAGTCTTGTGTGTAGTGTCATCTGTTCCTGTGCTGTTTTCCCCCACGTGGGCCTTTGTTTTTTGGTTCAATAAACCCTGTCTGAGTTCACCGTTACCTTGCACTTGGGTCCCGTTCTTGTGAATCATGACAGGTTCAGTGGCAAACGGGTCTATATGGCATACTATTCAAGTGTACATCCTTACATATTCCTCGTCTAATCTGCATTTGTGGCCTAGTGGTAATGAGAGTCAGGCTTGTAACCTGAAAGTCATTGGTTCCAATCTCTAGGTTGCGACTGTGGTGCCATTGAGTAAGGCACCTTAATTTCCTAATATGAAACAAAATCAAGATTTGAGAAATATAGACTGTTGTCTATGGTGAAGTGTTGTAGGGATTCCCTGTAATAAATAAATTATGTGCACAGTGATGATAATTGCCTATTCCCACTTCTGTTAATCTAGGCTAATCTCAACCCTAAGGCCTTTATACTGAAACAGCTTATATAATTCACAAGGGCTCATGTATATGCAGTGAATACAGTGATTAACAAATGACTATACGCGCAAAATAAAGATACACCCAAAATATTCCTTCATCCAAATATAGATGTTTACCTGAATCAAAATTTGGACACAACATTTTTAAAGCATCATGAGGAAATCAATATAAATGAGTTAAATCAAATTTAATTGTAAGGGGTCTTTAAAAAAGTAAGTACTAACCTGCTGGTTATAAATAACATTAATAATCATGCTTGTCTTGGAACGCATGCTTTGTTGAACTGCATCAAAATGGATTGAGATTCTCTGATTTACGCATTTGGCAGACACTTTTATCCAAAGCCCTTACCGTGCATTACAAGGTATACATTTTATCAGTATGTGTACTCCCTGGGTTTGAACCATCAACCTTTTGTGCTGCTAATGCAATGCTTTACCACTGAGCTCTAAAGGGAACACAAGTTACATATGCAGGTTACCACATTGATGTGCCACAGACATCGCACATTCACCTCAGTTCCCTTTCTTCAGTTTTCTAGTCTTTTTTTACCTTTCTCTGTGTTCCTCTTATCTCAACAATCAAGCTCTTTGCCAGAGATCCCATTAAAATCCTGACTTTGTTAGGCAGATCTTTCACTCCACAGTGTCTTTCTTTGTAATCTCTGATCCCTCTATCACATTATCATCTCTTTCTGTGTGTGTACAATACTGTATGTGTGTCTTCAGTCTCAGTTTAACATGGATGTCCTTATGGAAAGCTGTGTGTGGAATGCTGTATTTTGCGTTTATGTTTGTAAAGACTCTCTCCAGCTTTTGCTGCTATGATCTCATTTTATTAGCTAATATAGTAACTTTATGAAATGTGAAATTTAAGAACCTTTTGTATTCTTTGCCATTAATACTAAAATAATATGATTAAAATAATAAATAAAGTATCAGAAACCAGTGTCAGCAAACTCTTTAGGGTTAGGAAAACCATAGTTATTAAAAATAAATCCAATTATACTGAAAATATATACCAACCCTTTCAAAACAAATGGGTCTTGATGGTCAGTACAAAAATGTGTCAGATTTTAGACAATGCTGTTTTAATATCCAATAACTTGGCTGTTGTATCTTTCTACATGTTAAAGGATTTTTTTCAAATGTCTTTTATCCACAGATGCCAGGTCCTGCACAAGTGGAGAGTTTCAGTGCCGTAACCATAAGTGTTTAGCACCGGTCTACGCGTGTGATGGTGATGACGACTGTGGAGATGGCAGCGATGAAGAGAAGTGCTCTCCGCCCACCTGTGGGCCGCACGAGTTTCGCTGCAACAGCACAGAGTGCGTGCCGAATCCCTGGACCTGCGACGGCGACTCCGACTGCGCTGATGGTTCTGATGAGTGGGCGGGGCGATGCGGGAGCGGGTCCGATCGGCCAGCTCCGCCCCCTGCCCGCAGGCTTCAATGCAGCCCTGGAGAATTTCGTTGCGGCAGTGGCGAGTGTCTGAGGCTGACGTGGAGATGTGACCGGGATCCTGACTGCAAGGACAAATCAGATGAGGCAGACTGCCGTAAGTGTGCCTACACAACTTAGCTCACTTACTTTTTTGTACAGACAACAAAACATTTATTGTACAAAACTGATTTGACAATAGATACTAAGCTGATTTTATATGGGAAACTGTCAGCTTACATATTGTATAATAGGAACACAAAGCAAAATGATGAATTCCCTGTAGGGGAATTGTGGATGAACTCTATTTAAAAAAAGGCCTATTGTGAAAACTGCTAAACTACTGTCATGTCAACTGAAAGATGTTAGTAGTGTCAGTACTTTATCGTTTAGTAGTCTTAAAGTAACATGATAATATGTTACAAACCATTGAAAATACAATATTGCCTCCAATTCAACCTCTTAGCACTTTCTGTATGCGAGTGTAGTTTCCATAGTGCCTCGTTCTTTCTCTAAGACTTGTTTTTTACCTGCTGAACTCGTTGGATGCTGCATTGTTCTGCATACAAAACCAACACTTCCAGCCAATGAGCATGAATGTGCTTGGGCCTTTGTATAAATCATATTTATGGAAATTTCATTGCAGGACTCTGTTGTCACAGCAGGAGTTCTCGCTGTGAAGGGCACGCAGCTTAAACAATGTTTCACAACGACAAGAATTAAATTCCTACAGATATCGTAAGAATTCACCAAAGATGGGAAACAGAGGTTTATGACAGATCATTTTAGTTGACTGACATTTATTATCTATTCCACCCACACAAAGACAATTCTTGCTGTCATTATTGCTCAAGGTTTAAAGCATTTAGTGTGAACACACACTTTAGTCCTTTTTGATATTTTATTTATAATATTTGATGTTTCTCTCTTGGTTGAAGTGACAAAGCACATGTTTATGTAAAGTACTGTTAATACTATAAACTTCTTACCCTGAAGTCAGGTGCCCGATTGAATTCCTGCTGTGGCATATCTGGGTGATTCTCATGAAATCCAGATTTAGAAGGTGTCCAGAATCAGAATTTTTAAAACGCCATTGAAGCCAATTTTTTTGCATGTATAAGATTAAGGTCTGAATTTAATATAACCATTATTTTTAGAGGATTTAAAAAACATTTCCTATAGAATTATTTAAATTTTTTAGATTATCATTATCCAAAATTATCATTACCGCAACATGATATTACATTAAATATATGCATTTACAAACTCTTGTTTCGGTAATGAGAACTAAAAAGTTGTATCCTGTAGGTACAATGACAAACAAAATTTCAACTTTTATCTGGAGAGAAAAAATAAGAACTGCTTACTTGGTAGCCATCTTGAGTGTCACAGTCAATTATGTCCCTTCCAACTATTTTTTTTTAAAAATGTTAGTTCCTTAAGGGCTTAAACAATGACTTAAAATTGTTACGGAGAATGAGAAAATTGGTCTTGGACACATTTATATTCCTTATAGTTGTCTCTACATTTACCAATGATCACAAAATACCACGTTTCTTTACTGTAAATGTTTATAACATGCACTGAAGCTTTTTATTTTTTAGATTTTTTAATTATAAATATTTCCATGTCAAGGAACCCAAATCCAGTCATGGACACGTTGCGGTAATGAAAATGTTCCCCTTAAATGTGGAAAAAAACAACAAAATTGGTTTGTATGATGTCATTTGAATGTGCAAAATAGTACATAAAGAGACATTTGTAACTGTGTGCTTCTTATTTTGATACTCTTTCTTTGCATTTACTTTTTTTATCAAAATGTTTCATAAGTCTAATTTCGCGAGAATCACCCATCTGGGTAAATCCAGCTGGTATTTGTCCTAACTGAGGAGAATCATCTTCTTAAGATGCATTGTATTGTATGCAGTGTGTTTTATTTAGCAGTCAGATATAATTTTAATAATTCAGATGCAGTTTAAAAAATTTTTTACAGGAGATTTGTGCCTTGTGTCAATTATAAACAGTATAAAGAGGATTTATTGGAATTTTACAATCCATTGCACATTCCATAAATGACTTTTAATGCACATCAAAAATCAGATTTGTCAAGTCAAAATGCTGTCACGCCATTTCTGAATTTCTGGGCCGGATCATTCCCTCAAAGTTGAGAAAATTCTAATATCGCATCTCGACTTTCATGTTTATTCTCCCGGCACATCAGACTGTATTAAGCTGCTGTTAGGTGTTTGTTTTTTTAGAGAACAGTCTCAAAATGAGACAATGTGGTAAACAAGAACATCTCGTGAGTATGAGCTGACCTCAAAATCCTGAGAGAAAGACAGTTGGTCCGGAGAGGCCTTGATTTTTTATTTAGTTTGTAGCTGTGGTGTGTTTTTGCCATGGAAAAATATGAGATTGAAGAGGTCAGCCCACGTTTTGAAGCTTCTGCTTTTGTTTCTACCATAAGGTGACATGTCCAGGTCAATTACAGTGTTACTCTGGCCTGGCCGAAGGGAATATGTGGGCACATGAATGTGTCCGAGGGTTGCTAGGCAACAACTTATTGTGTCCTTGAGCATCTGAGAGCCCTTGAAATACAAGACACTAGATCCGCCAAAGGATTCTTTATAATCGTATTAATTCCTTGTTTATTGCAGCCATTGATTATATATATCAGTGCTATATATCAGTGTCAAATACATCCATCAAATGTATAGTTTATGATCGGAATCACATTATAATGAGTTTGTAGAGTATTTGTGACCCTGGCCTGGACCACAAATAAGGGTAAAAAATGTTTGAAAGTGAGATTTATACCAGTGATTCTCAAACTTTTTCTGCGTGTGGCCCCCCCTTGTGTACGGTGCACTGCTTCGCGGCCCCCCCAATGAAAATTTATGACAAAAAACTGTTAAGATTTTAATTAAACAAAACATTAAGTTATACAAAGTAGTGCTGTTGGTTAGTAGCCTTATTTTATTAGGTTTAATTACACAGAATTAATGATAAATTTAAGTATTAATAAAATGTCATAAAACTGGGGCCCATTGAAACATCGAAACTTTTCATTTTTCAAAAAAGCTGTTCGTATTGTTTCTAGGGTTATAACCTTGTGTTTTTGTTTAATATATTATGTAAATCACAGGCCACTGAATTGTTCAAGGAATTTTACACAAAACATAAATAATTCTGTCATTATTTACACCATATTTGGGTGATTCTCACAGAATTAGACTTATGAGGTGTCATGAAACATTTCGATAAAAATGTAAATGCAAAGTAAGAGTATCAAAATAAGAAGCAAAATACAAACATCTCTCCATGTACTGTTTGCACATGATTTTAAACGACATCATACAAAGCATTGTTTTTTCCACATTAAAGGGGAATATTTTCATTACCAATATAACTGGATTTGGGTTCTTTGACATGGAAATATTTATAAAAAATCTAAAAAAATAAAACTCTTCAGTGCATGTTACACTATAAACATTTACAGTAAAGAAACATGTGGTATTTGAAGATTATTGGTAAATGTAGAGACAATAATAAGGAATATAAATGTGTCCAAGACCAATTTTCTCATCCTCCGCAACAATTTTCAATCATTGTTTAAGCCCTCAAGGAACTAACATTTTCAAAAAACAAAATTGTTGGAAGGGACATAATTGACTGTGACACTCAAGATGGCTACCAGGTAAGCAGTTCTTATTTTTTCTCTCCAGATAAAAGTTGAAATTTTGTTTGTCCTTGTACCTAGACAACTTTTTAGTTCTCATTACCAAAACATGAGTTTGTAAATGCATATATTTAATGTAATATCTTATTGCGGTAATGATAATTTTTGATAATGATAATCTAAAAATTTAAATAATTCTATAGGAAATATTTTTTAAATCCTCTAAAAATAATGGTTATAGTTCAGACCTTAATCTTCTATGTGCAAAAAAATTGGCTTCAACGGCTTTTTAAAAATTCTGATGCTTGGACTCCTTCTAAATCTGGATTTGGTGAGAATCACCCATTTACTCTTAAACTTGTAAACGTGCTATTCATTTCCCCATTTCTCCAGAATTAAAGCTTTCAATGTTTAAAAAGAACAGAAAAGACTACAAGTGTATAATATATTTTTATACAATTAATTGGACTGGTTCACAAAACCGGTCTGAATGATTAGTCCATAAATAACTGACATAAAGGGCAGCCCAATTTCGCAGGTTTGAAATGAGTTCAGTTTGAAGTCAGCTCCAGAGTAAGTTCACTTAAGAACAAGGATGAAAGAGCAAAATGCAATTTCAAATCTTATTTTGCAGTTGTCTATGTGTCAGCATTTGGTTTGGTTCATATGTGTGCTTTTGGCTCGTCTTACAGCTCTGCTTACATGCCGACCCGATGAGTTCCAGTGCGGGGACGGATCCTGCATCCATGGCATCAAACAGTGCAATAAAATACACGACTGCCTGGACAAAAGCGATGAGGCTGGCTGTGTCAATGGTACGCTTTTGTGAGTTTGTGTGTGTGTTGCTCTTTGTATCTTTGGTGAAGCTTATTCAGCAGGTTGAAAAGTAACCCAGAGATTAAATTTGTTCTGTCCTTTAATATGACACACTTTAACGTTTAATGATTGCAGAACTGCACGTCTGCTTCAAAGACGGTTGTCTTGAAGTTGTTAAAAGCTTTCATGTGTAAAAAAAAAAGCTAATACAAATTGAATGGCTTTTAATCAGCATACCTGCATAGAGTCCACCTAAGTGCCCAGTGTCTATTAAATCCCCTGTCCGAATTTGCACCCTGATTAACTCTGAGCATACGAGGAAACTAAACAAAACTGCAGTCATATTCAAAACCGAAATCAGTTCAGTCAGCCTTTATCTGTTCTGTAAGCACCTTTTGTCTTTTTTCTATCATGCTTTAGCCACCAAATGTGAGGGACCTCTGAAATTCCTCTGCAGAAATGGTGAATGCATTGATGGCACAAAGGTATGTGACAGTGTCAAGGACTGCAAGGATCGATCAGATGAACCCCAGAAGGAGTGCAGTAAGAAATCTTTGGCAATCTTTTAGGTTTAAAGGCGGGGTGAATGAATTTTGAAAAACACTTTGGAAAAGGGGGTCGGGCCGAGTACCAAAACACACTTATATAGTAGTAAGGTGTGTGTCTACTAACAACATCATTGCCTAGGTCACGTATGTGTGGGGCGGGTCTATCAAAAGGAAGGTGCAGATTCTATTGGGGTAGGGCCGTGTTTGTTTAGGTGATTTCAAATATCAACATTGCCTTTCAGAGATCATGCACCCCGCCTTTAATAAGAGTTTAGAGGTATAAGTGGATGTGAATAAAGATATATTTTAGTTTGAAACAAATTTGATTTAATTTATTTACTTTTATTAATTTTTTATTATGTATATATAGTTTAATGGTACAAAAAGGTACTGTACAAAAGTTTTTACTGTGGCTGGTACACTTTTGTACCTACAGTAAAAGGTGCTTATTGGTACCTTAAAGGTCCAAATTGGTATTTAATTAAATTTGATTTGATTTTCTGGACAGAAAGTGAAATAAACACTTTTGTCAAGGATAACAAAATAAAGTAACTAATTTCCATTGTGGTCCTTGAAGTAAAGCACAACTCAAGGGGAGCAAGAGCATTGGTATTACAAATTAATACAACTACTTCATCTAAAAACTTTTCCAGAATACAATCCCAATAAAATCCCCACAATATGAAAATAACAGACCATCTCTAGTCTAAAACAACCTATCTAATGTCCAGCTTTTAACTTTCATGCTAAAACTAACCATGTTCTTATACTTTTAATTAGGGATGCACCGATAGGATTTTTTGGGGCAGATATCGATTTAAACAGACAACTTCTGGCCGATACCGATATTATACACTTGTATACAATACTATACAGTTGGTCTATTAGCTAGTTTATTTCTGTAACATTTCTTGTATTGGGATCTTCTTTAAAGGTACCGTCCCATTAACAACTTTTGTAACCTTTTTCTGAGAGTAAAGCATTGTGTTTGGAGCACAAACATTACGGGTTTGAATCCCAGAGAACAGACATACTAATAAATGTACATTATACCCTGTAATGCACTTTAAGTTGCATGGTATAAACAGTTCCTCCAGAAAAACGCGATTATGCAATCGCGGGATTCAACGCATAATCAGCCAAAGTCTGCATATTTATGCGGGGGCCGCATTTTTTCAAATAAGCCGCACTTTTGCAGCATAAATTGCAGATTTCCATGAGCAAAGTAGGCGGGGCTTGAATGATTTCATAACCCCCGCATTTTTGTAGCAAAAATCACATATATCTTAGCAGAACGTTGAAAAATTTAGCATTTACTTAACACAACAGAGCCATGTCCCCTGTTGCCATGAGAACGTTATGAAGTGACATGATTATGTGACGTGAACATCATTAAAAAGCAGCAAACAGTTTTTGCTAGTTTCCGCAATTTTTGCAAGTTCCTGCAATTTCATTACATAAAATTGCATAAATATCCCGGATATTCCATCGCATTTTTTAAGAAAACGTGCCGGAAGATCAAGGATTTTTGCCTGCAACAATCCCAAAAAAGCTCCTGTTTTTCTGGAAGGACTGTATAAAAGTGTCTGTCAAATGAATACATGCAATGTATTTTTTATCGTGTTTTATAATGTTGCAGGAACAGATTTTTAAGAAATAGTTTACCCAAACATGACAATTCTTTCATAATTTACCCTCATATCATTTTATATGTACACTATAAGTTTCTTTCTTTGACAGGCACATTCATAAAACCAATGACATTCGAAGTTATCAAAGTGCCACCATGTTTGGTGTTGATGTTGGTTTAACAACATAGTTGATGATGTCACATGGGAGGTGAAGTACTAATTAATCTGTGTAAATCGATTTAATGTCCGATTATTGCTGTAAATAACATATATTGCATCGGAAGACTGATTTTGTTATCGTGATTTAGTTATCTATTGTTTATTTTCAAGATATTTAATTCACGCGCAAGCTCCCTCTTCCCTCTTGTCACTCCTCCCAGGGATTCCCCAGGGTCTTAAAGCTCGTAACCCTGCGCACATGCGCAGTTTTCAAATGCAGCGCTTTCATTCTGTTTACAAATTTAAAGACGTAAAATAAAATTGTAATATATTTAGAATGATGGATATAAACTGTATATAAATATGATCTTTAAGTATCTGGTTCATTAAAAGGCTTCGTCATCACTGTTGAAAGCATATTCATTTCTTATGCATTAGCTTTTTTATTAATTCTCACAGTCATATATCTCAGCAATATCTGGGGCAGAGCTTGCTCTGCTAAAGAAGAAAAGCTGCTCATAGTTTCAGTGTTCATTAGGATCAAAGAGAAATGAAGACCTTTCCAGGGTGTGCTGGAGCCTCATGTTTGTGTGTACCTGCACACCATACCTTATCAGGCTCCTGCAAATGCCAAATTCACCCACGTGCAGCCATAATCTCAGTCTCAAGAGAAAGCACTACTAACTCCTCGGTCTTAATGCACTCTATGTCTTACCCTTTAATTCAGAAGGCTCATTTGACATACGGCTGGCTCCAAGCAAGGTGGCCCTGCCCCAAATGTTTCATTTCCCTGGATATTGTCAGAATGCCAGCACCTATTAATGAACACAGAATTAGAAGGAACACCTGGTCCTCAAATGCTTTGTCAGATAGTTGGAGGGGAGAAATTGAGAAAGCTTTGTGGCCCACACATCTTTCTCCATTTTGTCTCATTAAAATCCTTGGTGTTCTCAATACAGCCACTCAAGCAGTGGGTCGCAATATGTTTTGCAATTTGTACTGTATGCAAACAAAGCAACACAAGTCATGAGCTGGTTCAGTGCCGTAAATGTATAACCGCTCACAGTGTTTTGTCAGTAATGTCACTCTCATTCTCTTTTCAAATAATACACACTATTCTTGGTAATAGACTTTAGTCTGTGCCATATTGACGTGAATGAAAATGAGGCTTTTAGGGAATTACTGTCTATCTATGAATATGTGAAGCTGTCTCAAAGAAACAGTTTGCACAAAATGGCATTTTTTACTTTTGTGCTAAACAATAAAGGAGATTTGTCAACGCAACAGTATTTCATAGTGACCATGTCTGTCAAGATCTAAGAGGATAAAAGCTCCATAATAGTACAGCTTTCAGTGAATAATAGCTTACATTAGTCCACAAAGCCTTAAAAATATAACAAAATTCTGTGAATTACTATACAGTAGTGCCTCATTCATTAAACACAAGCAAAAAAAGATTAGTTTTGCTCACATTTATGAATAAAACCCATTGAATAGACTGTTGATTGTTGCAAAGATTAAAATCATTTAAAAATATTTGTATATATTTATTATATATTAAAGACTTTAATGAAGTTTAAAGAATGATTATAAGAAAAGCCTATTGTCCTGTCTTTGTCTCTGTCTCACAGGTATAAATGAAAAAGCTTATTGTCCCATCTCTGTCTCTGTCTCACAGGTTTAAATGAATGTTTACTTAATAATGGTGGTTGCTCACACATCTGCGTAGACCGGCCTATAGGATTTGAATGCCAGTGTCCCGCTGGGTACAAGCTGCTGGACAAAAGGACATGTGGAGGTCAGGCCTGACTCTTAATTTACTTTCACTCAAGTATATCAATTGATTTTGTCTGTTTACATTATAGACTATAAGCGTAAAGGAAGACTATTGAATTTGATATTGGGTAATACGGTGTGACCCTGTCTATGAAATCAGGCTAAATTTAATAATGAAATTCGAAGCATCCAAGTAGTCCATGAGTTCCTTAACATTACAGTAATTTCAATCTTTGATTCAGTCAATATTAAAGATATCAAGGTTATATATTTCACAGAATTTTCTTTACATCATGTACCATGATTTTATGTAGAAAACAATAAATCACAAACATTTCTTCAGCTCAGTTTTACAGCTGTGACAACTTGTCAAATTTTGTGTACAGTATGTGTACAAATAAAAAATCCTTGCCTCTTAACTTTTTTACTGCCGTTGACGACGAGTTATCTCGTTAATTAGGAGATAACATTTTCATAAAAAAATGTGTTCCTGATGAGGTTTTATGTTAATCTGTAATACTGTGATTATCCACTGGATGCACTAACCCAATTTATAAAAAAACTGAAGCAAAAAAATTATTTACTAATTTTAAACTCTGTATGATTTGATAATCGTTCTGAATCTGATCTCTAACAAAATTCCTTCACAAAAATGCAATTATTTCAACTTTTAGCAAAAAAATTGTTTTTAAGAAAAATATTTAAGAGTTTATAAGCGGAGAAAAAAATATTGATAGGATGAAACGTTTTTTTTCCCGCCCATTTTGTTTGTTTGATAGCAGAGGGTCTGTTCTTTTATTTGATATATTTGTATGATTTTTTAGTAGAAAATTTTCCTGGAAGGCATTTTGTGAAACTTTTGTGAAAATCATAAAAATTGCTTGCGGGCAACTTTAAAAAAGAATGGCTGGTGGGAAATGAGTTAAAATGGCAGAATTACAGTATTTGAAAAAATGGTAACACAGCATTTAGTTTATGTGATGTCATTCAAACGAAAATTTAATCCCTGCATAAAATTATTGTATCAAGTAAATTATGTTACTGTATGTAGTCCATGGGTACAGATCTGCACTCTAAAAATGGCTTGGTTTGTTAAAATGGTTTTTACCCCTGCTCGGTAAATATTGAACAGAACACATGCTGGATTATAAATGACCCAATGCTAGGTTAAAAATGACCCATTGTTGTGTTGTTGAATTGCAACCATGGTTATAATAACCCAGCAGTTTGGTTAAAAAACAGCATTGGATTGATTTAACCCAGCGGTGTGTTCTGTCCAGTATTTACCCAGCATGGGTTAAAAATAACCCAACCAGAG
The DNA here is from genome assembly GCF_030506205.2 of Paramisgurnus dabryanus. Taxonomy (NCBI): domain Eukaryota; kingdom Metazoa; phylum Chordata; class Actinopteri; order Cypriniformes; family Cobitidae; genus Paramisgurnus; species Paramisgurnus dabryanus. The sequence continues at coordinate 17,209,340 of NC_133342.1, read as the reverse complement.
TGTGGGCATCTGACCAGTAGGTTGATTCTCAAAATGTATAGTCTATTTCTAGACCAGGTTAGACCAGTATGAATTTCCATGCTGGTTTACGCTGTTTACGTATGGCTTATTGTTGTTTCAGCTGGTGGAAAGTTGTTCACCAACAATAAATATTTGTCAACAAGTTTGTTAGGGTAGGGACATCTGCATAATAGCATATTTTACCATAATGCATAATGATTCCTCTTAAAAAAGATTGCAGGTCATCAGCTTATATCCAGCAGTCTTGTTTTTGAAGAGGAATCATTATGTTCATTCATCAAGACCTCAGGTTACTTCAGCATGACTGCATAATAATAACATTTGGCTAAATTGTAAAAATTTCCCCAGCAAGCAATACCAATCATTTCACAGTTTAGGTTAACTATACACCTGATGTACAGTACTAGTAACCCACTTCTAGCCAAAATAAATTTGAATTTGGTTACATGCCAGTTTTGCTTTGATATTCCATCATATAAGCAAACTCAACAGTGATTACTGGGTGTTTGGTTTCATTTATTTCTTTTATTTGGCCTATAACTAGACAATACAATTTTCACTGACACCCCAAATTTTGCCTTGTTTTGGCTTAGATGTCAAGGCTATGTTTTTGGACATATCTGCCTCTAGTTAACTAGTAGACTGTATGTTTGGGAGTACCCATCAATTTCCATGTAATTTATCTGTGCTGAGCGGGTAAGCATGTCTGCATGTGTCGCTTTGTTCCACAGACATTGATGAGTGTGAAAACCCTGATGCCTGCAGTCAGATCTGCATCAACCTTAAAGGAGATTTCAAGTGTGAATGTCATTCAGGTTATGAGATGGACCCTGTGAGCAAAACTTGCAAAGCAAAGGGTAAGATATTTTTGGTACTTTTACTGTTGTATTAAAAGCTAATTCCTGTCAGATCCGGTGGTGTAGTGGGTGGTGCTCCGACATGTGGTGCTTTCGCACTTTCGGCGACCCGAGTTCGATTCCCGGCTCGTGGTCGTTTGCCGTTCCATTTCCCTCTCTCCTCCCTGTACTTTCCTGTCCTCTCCTACTCACTGTCAAATAATGGCAAAAATGGCCAAAAAAATATAACTTTAAAACCTAGTTCCTATTTGTTCCAGTCTTTATTGACACGGTTACAGGGTAATATCATAAAGAATCCATTTTTAAGCTTTGACATAAAATTTTTCATTTTAATATGACAACTTAAAACTTCCTTTCTGACGCAAAACACCATTTTGTGAAACTAAAGCCCTGTTAAGATGGTAATTGTTTCTCATGAGGATGTCTGTAAAAATATATTTACATGCCTCCCCATGATAAAACTCACGTGGCCCTGAAAATGCCTTGCTCATGTGATTAATTATTTGATCATTCACATGACCTGGATACTTGATTTTTAGTTATACGTATATGTATATGGAATATGTATAATTTAATATATTTAAACATTTTATTCAGCATTTTTGATAAACATTTTAGTGATTTTTCTTGATTCTCCAATTCGCTGTAGAAGGCCGATGAAAGATTGTCCCCATAAATACTTCTCATACACTCTAAAAACAAACGGTGCTATATAGCACCAAAAGTGGTTCTTTGCTCGTAATCATAGAAGAACCGTTTTTAGTGCCATATAGCACCTGTGAAGCACCAGTGAAGCACCTGTGTAGAACCAAATAGTGCTATGTAGAACCATATGTGGTGCTATATGGCCCCTATTTGGTTCTACACAGGTGCTTCACTGGTGCTTCACCGGTGCTATATGGCACTAAAAACGGTTCTTCTATCATTCCGAGCAAAGAACCACTTTTGGTGCTATATAGCACCGTTTGTTTTTAGAGTGTATAGTTTTAGTTATAAAGGTGTCAATGTTTAAAATTTCCGCGTAGAAAGATGCTTCACTGGTGCAGAATAAATGTGAAGCGCATGACCATACAGTGCTTTTTAGTGGTCTAAAAAATGTGCAAAATGACTTTTGCATTGATCCCCTCTATGAACTCAGAGATCAGTATTCAAAGAAAATTAAATTACCACACGACCTTGGTGTTTGTCAAAAAACTGTAGGTAATTCATCCAAGAATTTTTATGCGGGTGGTCGGAGAAAAACACTAACATTCTGGATTGGACGGCAATAAAATTACTGACTACCTCCTGTAAATGTTGATAAAACCTTAAAGCCCCATGAGAAACAGAAATACACCTTCTGAATAGGGCTTAAGATGTGAAAAAAGTGATTACTTTTAAAAGCTAGGTAACAAGCCTGTTTTTTTTCCTTTATGAGATATATTATTCCCTTAATGAACCATTCAACGAGCACCATTCTTTTCATTAGTTCATGCTCTTAGACACATAGTATTATTATATTGTAGATCAGACCTCACATTCGTTTTTTTCAGTATTTGCCAGAACATTTTGTCCAGCTGTTGCAGAATTTCCAATCAAATGTTATCACATGACTGACTTTGGCTCCGAGGCTCATCAGTCTGCCAGAATAGGACAGCTGAAAAATAGCACAGGCACTTTGTCTTCAAAAGAAGAGTGTGTGCGGTAGACATGAAGACATATCATATTTGAAATAATGTAATATATGTGTTAATATGAAATATTGTTCCTGTAGCTCCTATAGGGTTCGATCCTCAGAGAACACACATACTGATAAAAAATTACCAACTGAATCATGCACAGTGCTATGCATAAAATGCATAAATATACAGTAAATGTAATCATATACAGTATTTAATATAATTTTATGGTGCAAGTAATATAGTTAATATAGAAAAATCCTCTATACTGTAGTAAAAATTTATTTGCCTGTACATTCAAAATATATGGGTCTTGCAAATTTTATTAAATAATGTGTGTCATTTGAGATTTAAAGTTGACTAAATATTTTCTGTGACAGCTGAAACGTTCCTTTAAACTCTTTTTTATACCTTTAAATACCTACTTATTAATACACACCCGTCGGTCTCACCCATGTCTTGTACTTTTGTGTCTTCACTTAGGAAAAAGCCCTTACCTGATGTTCACGAACAGACATGAGATCAGACGCATTGACCTGGTGAAGAGGGACTACACACAGGTGGTTCCTACTCAGAAGAATGCAGTCGCCATTGATATAGATGTAGCTGCCAACCGCATGTTCTGGTGTGACCGTTTTCAACGTAAAATATACAGGTGACCTTAACTAGACCTAATCTTTTAATCTTTTTGAATTTTGTCATCACGCATAATAGGTCTGAAAACTGTTCAGCTAAACTGTAAGCACTTAAAGGCAGCTGTGCCCGTTACGATGAGAGTCTGGCTTAATTTGTGATAAAGTGCTGCTTTACACGGTTGTGATGTTTTCATTTATTAACCGGGGGAAAGAGCTTCAGTTATTTACACAACCCCTCCCTTGCATGCTCAGACCATTAGTCTCTTGATAATAATCTAATAGTTTCAATTTAGACTCAAATGCATTAAAATAAGACACAGAGAGGTTTAACTGTTTAAATGTCATACAGGGTTCCCACAGGTCCTTAAAATCCTTGAAAGTTTGTAAATCTGGGGGAAAAAATTCAAGGCCCAGGGAATTTTTTAAAATATACATAGTAGATACAGGTCATTGAAAGTGCTTGAATCAATTTTAAGCAAGGAGATTTCTGTAAAAAAAATCCATATTATTCCCAGTGTAGTTTAGGATAATATCATACAATTTCTAGTCTTTTTAAGCACGTGTGCTAAACTGTTCACTTTAAATGCTTTTATCTTCTGTATGTGAATGTTTATTCATACCAAAATGCTTTTTTGCATAGTTGTGTTTGACACATTAAAACGTCTCGGGTTACGAATGTAACTGTTGTTCCCTGAGAAGGAAACGAGACGCTGCGTCTCCCTTTCCATACTTCCTGCGTCCCTCTTACGCCGTCTTTGGCTATATTTCATATAGCGATATACTTCCTGGCTCCCGCGTCACCCTGTCTTTATCGTTAAGCCTCACCATTGGTTGAATTTGATATACACATTCAGACGCACTTACCCCTGGAGGCGTCCCCAAAGTGTCACCGCAGTGACGCAGCGCAAGTTCCCTTGAAAGGGAACTGTAACAATGTATCTTAAAAGGTAACACGATGTTACCTTGCTCTCACTCGAAATGTGTCCCCACATTTAAGCCTTGAAATTCAGGGTATTAGACCTGGAAAGTCCTTGAAAGGTCCTTGAATTTGAAGTTAACTAAGGTGTGGGAACCCTGCTCATATTACTGATGCCGTGTGACCATTTTTTGGGGAATTTGGTGCGTATTTCCTTTGTTCAACCATGTTTTAATGTCTTTTATTTTGCACTTTAGTTATTCCCTATTTAGTTATTAAAATGATTCCACATTTAATTTGATGTCACGTATTTGACTTTCCTGAAAATAGATACAGTACCTCACAGGAACCCATTATCATGTGACATGTCTTTATTTGGCAGTGTTCTGCCCCTGTATCCTCTCTCACTGTCTATCTTTTGTCTCCTTTGGACTTCAAACGGATGATAAAGTGCAAAGTCATTAGCTGTAACTGCTCCACTGTGATGTTGAAGTCATTTAAAATGAGATTGAAGTTGATAATAGAACGCCACGGGGTCTTGATCTGGGGACCTGGATATACGGAGAGACCTGTGGCACTGATGAGCACTTCAGATGATGTGTAGATCTGTTGGTGATGTGTGAAGTGAAATGTATTTGACCTTACACTATTTCTGAACAAATGTTTTTCTGTCATTATTGGATTTTGAACCAGCTGCAAACGCAAATTCTCATTGAAAATCAATAAACTAATGGTTTTATTACTTTAAATTATTCACAAACTACACTACTGGCCCTTTAAATATATGGCATTTATTACTTTTGCTATATTTATTACATTACAAGGAATCTCTCTCTCTCTCTCTCTCTCTGCAGTGCATACATCCACGAAGCAAGCGATCCGTCTCGTCACGTTACCCTGATCAACACGGATCTGCATTCCCCGGAGGGTCTTGCTCTAGATTGGGTTCACCACAACCTCTACTGGACTGATTCGGGTGACAGAACCATATCTGTCGCTTCAACAGATGGGAGCAGAAGACGAGTACTGATCAACACCGAGCTGAGTGAGCCGCGGGCCATCGCTGTGGATCCAGAACGAGGGTAAGCACGTCTCTCAGAGGGCAGCTATCAAACCGATCTCATCCCAACATCTTACAAGCCAGAATGGCTTTAAAGGTCACAGGAATGATAAGACATGAATGTCACTAAGCAGTTGTTACATTTTTTTATTAATATGCATTAAAGAAATAGCTCACTCCAAAAAATTGTATATGACTGGTATAGCGTGAGGATAAGTAAAATGCCCAGGAAGAGCAGCAACAAAGTGTAAGCCTGCAACATTTACAGGAAATAAAATGAGATTTGGCTCTTTTGCAAGGCATTTATAGTTCAAGGACTGTCTAGACTGGCACTTCTACTTAATGCTGCTCATACAGGGAAAAAATCCAAAAAATCTGTTACCAGATATTTTACATTGTGCATAAAGTCTGAGTTTGGTTCAGCTTATTTTGGAAGCAAAGTGACCTACCACAGTTTGTTTAATCTGATTTTGTCTCTTTACTTGCTATTGCAATAAGTTTAACTTAACTCTAAATGTCAATATTTGATTCCACTAGTATGAAAACACTGGCAAATTCGAAGAGCCCCTAATCCAGTTTTAAAGAGCCCCTATTATGTTCCTTAAAACAACGTTTGCTTTGTGTATTTTGTTTAATGAAGTGTGTTCGCAAGGTTTATGAAAAAATGTATTTTCCCATTCCATACATTTATGGTGCTCCTCTAAGGCACAGTGCGCTCCGGTTGGACTGCTGTCCAGTGGGTTGTGATTTCCCAATACGCACAACCGGCGCAACGTCACAGAATGTCTCTAAACAGGTTAACGCCCACTTTTAGGGGAAAACAAACTAGACTTTCCATTGAGTTGCATACAAAATAGCGGAACAAATATAGCGAAATTACACAAATTTGATGCTGGGAGAATGAAAGGGACATGTTTTTAACCCTCAATCGGTCCTTGGGGTCTATATGACCCCAAACGACATTCCATTGGTTAACAAAAAAGGTTCCCTTCATCTCAGAGATGTGAAACTTTGTGACTTTTCCTACATAATCTATCTTTACATATACAAAAAACTGGGCTTGATTCGGTTGTTCTAAAGTTATGTAAAAAAAAATTATCAATCTTTCCCTTGGGGTCAATATGACCCCAATTGAAAGTGAATGGGAAATGCAAAAAAAAGTACTTTTTTTCCATTTGTCCAAAAATAAATATCAATAAATCCAGCATAAATCTGAAACTTTTGACACAAAAATGAAGGCCTGGTACTTGTGCACAAATGCAATGCAAAAAACACATGCTCACACAAACACATACACGTATGACTGTCACAGAGAGCATTTTTGTGGAATTTGACAAATAAAACAAATGTATATTTTTCTTACAATTATGCTTTCAATTTTGGGGTCATATAGACCCCAAGGGCCATAAGTGTAAACCGAAAACGAGGAGCGTTTGAGGGTTAAATTGACCAAATTAAATTTGTTGATGTATCTTTCGGGCTCTATGGCAGGCAGGGTGGACATATTCATCTTGCTGCTTACTATCATAGTTCTTTTGTTTTGAATATTCTTCATATCTCTTATTCATCCTCACTTAGCACTTAATAGCAGAATAAACAGCACATGACTTCTGGTAAACACTTTCACAGGTTTATGTACTGGTCTGACTGGGGGATCAGAGCCAAGATAGAGAAGGCTGGCATGAATGGTGTAGATCGACAGGTATTGGTGTCTGCAGACATCGAGTGGCCCAATGGAATCACTTTAGGTAAGAAGTTCTGTATCAGGTAGTAAACATAAGAATTTATGCTTATTTAAAAAGATAGCTTTTTGAATGCACTGTCACGTCTTTATAATAGATGTAGTTGGCAAGCGTTTGTACTGGGTGGACTCAAAACTTCATCAGATCTCCAGCGTGGATTTAAACGGGGCTCAACGCAGAGTCATCCTATCGTCCATCGAGAGACTCGGCCATCCTTACGCCCTTGCTGTGTTTGAGGTGAGTATGTTTGTATTTGTTGTACTGTACATGTAGAGATTGTCTACCATACTTTTTGGTAAAAATGGAACATACTTCGACATTCAGCCTATTGTCAGAGCTGTGTGTCTGTTTCCTGTGTGTATTTAATATAAGTGTGCATTTGCCTGCCTCCAGTTAACACCAGAAGGTTTGTGTACTTTATATTTAATGCTTGCTGTGCATCAGCATATTGCAATAAATGTATCTGTTGTTCAAGCCTCCGGCACTAAGCAATGGATCCCACACACAGCGCTTGTCTTGTTGCATGATTATTTATATAGTAGATTATTTAGAGCTGTGGCTGGCCAGTAATTCGTCTTTACTCTTGGCACTGTAGTTTTGGTACTCCATGGTACACTAACAAAGGGATGGAGTGCTGAGTTTACACAAATAAGAGTTACCTCACAGAAAAGCAGATTATTGAGTTTTCCCAAACTCACTGGAGTCTGAAGTTGTGGTGAACAATGTAATCTAAGATGAACCAGATCCTTACAGCAGAGAAAGACCGAGGCGGAGTAGTGTTGTTCATTGCGTCTGTAAAGCTGAAGGGATTTCCGACACCTACACAGCAGGCACAGGATTAAAGGTCTTAATACAGCAGCTTCAGTCTGGCGAGAGATTTCACCTTAGTAATACAGCTTACTGTTTTTTTAATATACAAAACAACTTTTTCTAGACAGCATTATTATGGTGCTTTTCCATTGCATAGTAACCAATGGTTTGGTTTGGGTCAGGTCGGGTCAGCTCACCTTACTTTGGCTTGGTTAGCTTTTCCATCGAGTTTAGTACTGTATCACTTCGGAGTGGGAGGGATTATAGGCGTGTTGTTATATTTGCGCTGCCTACTGCTGTGACATCATACAAGTGAGAGTTTGTTGTACATTCCCATACATGTATTAAATTAAAATTGACCACCACAAATAGATGTTTGCACTTCGCGTTTATCACTACATTTGTCTCACATGACAGTTTCTGTACAAACACCCGTGCCGTCAGTCGACGTGCTCCGCTGAGCTTCATTTAAGTTGCATTTAAGCGTATATGCTGGCGTGCGCGTAGCGAATGTGCCGCCACAAACTGCAAGTCTGAAAAAACTGTTATGGTGTCCCTGATTCTCAACCTGTGGATGTTTTTAATCGCTAAAAGGGAGTTTGGGAATTTACAGCAAAGCACAGATGACAACAGGTTTACTCGAGACAGCGCGAGCTAGCATAAAGGCAAAGCTAATCTTTTACATTATAGCGATGATGTTGGTAGTGATGATTCTCTCAGACCAATCAGTGATCTACAGTGTTTTCACGTCACGTTTTGGTATCAGCTGGGGTCGCTTGAAACCCTGATCGAGGTGGTACTAAAAAGGTAGTGGGTACTACGTACTGCTCCCAGTGGAAAAGCACCTAAAAGTAAGCTGACCCGACCCAAACCGTTGGGTACTATACAATGGAAAAGCGCCATTAGTAGTTTTTTTTAGACAGGGTGATCAATTCTGAATTGATTTCCATTGCTTCAAACAAAGCTCAATATTTGTAGTAAGGGCAGATTGAACAAGAAATGCTTTGTCTGGCTCCCTTTCATTTTCTAATTAGTGGTGCATCACTATTTCTGTTGCTCATCCTTTTGTTTGGAATTTAAAGTTTAAGATTAAAAGTAAGGTGCATATCACACACATAGCAGTACCCTAGTACATTACAGCGCTCTGGCATCATGGTGACAGGTTATTCACAGGAAATTGGAGTCAATTTTTGCTCTTGTGTCTCTCTCAGGATCGGGTATACTGGACGGACCGTGAAAAGGAAGCTGTCTACAGCGCAAACAGACTCACGGGTCAAGATGTGACCAGTCTCGCTGAACACCTGAATGATCCGCATGATATTGTGGTTTTCCATGAGTTAAGCCAACCTGAGGGTATGTAGAGTTCAGTGCAGTTTGTATTTTTATTTATTTGTTTTCCAATCTTTACATTTTTGCCTAAAATGGCATACTGCAAAACGTTAATATTCAACCTTGAAATTTTTCTAATCTATTATGCCTGCCATTTTATTTGGCAGATACTTCTATCTAAAGTGATTTACAGTGCATTCAGTCAATATTTTTTTCCTGTAAATGTGTTTCCTGGCCTCAAACCGTTGATTGTTGCTAATGCAAACTCCACTTTTATAAGTACATTAAAGCAACACTATGTAGTTTTTTTTACCTTTAAATAATGTCTCTAAAATTATTTCAGTGATAGAACAACTTTTAACTGGACATATTGTACTGTTGCTGCAACCTGAGCGGCTCTCCTGATTTTGCCAAGTGGTTGATGTCCTCAGGGCAACATTATGTTGACCCTGGGACAACATTTCAATCAACCAATCAGATTTCAGAAATAAGTTTACAGTTTGTTTTAAATTTAAGCTTGCAACCAGGATTAGCTGTTTCTAGACCATTGTTTTTCACTAATCATGTCCCTCTGATTTTAGGGTTTGGTTATGGTAAGGGTTGGGGTTTGGGTTGGGTTTAGGTTTTATTTAGAAAAATGTTGTCCTTGGGTCAACACAATATGTTGCCCTGTGGACATCAACCACTTGGCAAAATCAGTTTGAGCCAACCTGAGCAGCCTCCTAGCTGCTACAAGCACACTCTGAAAGTGGCGGTGGAGGGTAGAGCACACAGCCCCGCCCCTCCCCCTGCCCGCAGAAGAGTGTCTGATACCAGGCACTGTTGCGCTTTTCAACCACATGGGGGAGCTGTAAGTCATTTTTACATGGAAACTACATAGTGTTGCTTTAACTGATAATTTACTCACCCCCATGTCATCCAAAATGCTTATTTCTTTCTTTCTACAGTGGAAAGGAAATTAATGAACAACTATAGCCTGATTCATGATTTTAAATTTCCTTTGGTGTGTAAGTGTGTATTAGTACATGTTAACGATATGCAAAAGGTACAAACCCCAATGTAAACGATGACGCAAGTTATTATTTCCAACGTAAATCTCTTTTCTTGAACTACAACAAACACACAAACTGAAAGTAACAGTTTACTTCCTGGGCCTGTTAACGTAGACAAGACCGACATTATCATAATTCCTCCCGCCTTGACTCACAGCATGTAAGTTAACTCCTGTAAGCATTGCATTGTGAGCAAATCTTTCAAACATGGTAAGGGGCGTCATATTTCCTATGGCTGACGTCAGAGGTATTCAGGCCAATCACAACGTACAGATTAGCCGGCGAATCATGGACACAGTGCTTTTCATATCGATGAGTTTTGTACAAAATCAATGCGTTAGAGGAAGACAGGATATCTGGAGCTACAAAAATGTACGGTATGTGGAAAATAATGTGTTTTTAAACCATAAACCACGCAAACACATTGTGTATTATACCAAATACACAAAAAACGTTGTTTAGCAATTAAATGGGTGCACTTTAAGTTTTTCCCCGGATTTTTTCTATATAGTGAACTTCAATTGAACCCAATGGTTTAAAGTTCCAAATGGCAGTTTTAATGCAGCTTCAGCGGGCTCTAAATGAACCCACCCGCGGCATAAAGGTCTTATCTAGCAAAACGATCATCATGTACTCTTTACCACCACTTCTCGTCTTACGCCAGCCCTAGAATGAGCATCCCCTACCTTACATATTATGTAATCATGCCGAAAGTTCATGCATGTCGTATGTGAAACGCACATGTACACCCACACTGTTAAACCTTGCTGTAGATTTCTGGGTAAATAACTGTAAAATAGGCAGTATTTATCTTTAACATCGGTGAAAGGTATTTTACTGTGATATGAGGTGCAGTTAGGCTGCACTAATAATAAACTACAGTAAATTACTCTTTGCACCAATTAAGGAAAATAACTGTATTAAAAATATTAAAAAAATATTATCTGGTAAATTACTGTCCTCTATATTCCCCATGATGCACTACATCACAATTTATTGAAAACTGTTTACATCTTCAGTCAGAAAACAAGGATTAATGCATTAACACACACATATGCACACATGTGCATGCATACAAACAATTCATCCACAGATGCAGGTGTCACCAATTTGCCTTGATAAACTTGTTTGTTTGTTTGTTTGTTTGTTTACTCTGGAGCGTGCTGTGTTCAACAATATAATAGTGGATTTGTATGTTTAAAAGCTGAAAATGGATCACACAACTTTGAGTAAGTAAACTGTTAAAATATTTGTGAGTGCCTTTAAAACACATAAAGGTAAGATTCCAAATAGCTTCCTGATTAGCAAGTTTTTAGCATCTCCTATCAACGTTAACCCTTGTGCATTATTCAAATTCACTGCCCTTTCATGTTGTTTGTGGCCAAAAAAGGCCACTAAATGAAACTGTTGTAAAAATGTATCAGATCAATATTTTTCAAAAAAAAAAATTATAAATCTGTTAATCAACCTCAGTACTGATCAAAATTACCAACAAAAATTCCATGATTGTAACTCTTTAATTGCCAAGTTAATAAGTGATGTTACTTATTTGGGAAAAACACAAAATTACTTATTTTCAATATAAAAAGTGATTTTGGACTGGATTTTTAAACCCTTTTCACAGTCAGATTAGAAAAAACATTGGCTTTGATGAATTTCTAGATTTTGTGCAACTCAGATTTTATTTTTTTTTCTTCCTCATTTATTGTTAGTGGCTGTTTTTGCCCCATTGACTTCCATTATAGCAACATTTTTTGATTGCAAAGCCATTACACCTTATTATCAAGCATTTTTGATTGTTGGTGGTTTTTATAACACTAAACATAAAATAAATCTTTCAAAAGTTTTAGAGTACCACAATGATCATGCATCTTTGATTATTGGTGGTTTTACCACTGTTTAAACCATGTTGCCAGTTATTTACTGTATTGTCATAGACACAGTACTATACTGGCTGTTGTGGTTAAAAGTCTTTTTTTATATTTTTGGCGAAAATAACCACTATGCCTCGGTTGGAATTGTTTAGAGCCCTTTTGAAGCTGCATTAAAACTGCAATTTGGACCTACAAACCGTTGAAGTTCATTATATGGAGAAATATCCTGGAATGTTTTCCTCAAAAGAACTTAATTTCTTTTCGACTGAAGAAAGAAAGAGAGAAACATCTTGGATGACATGAGGGTGAATAAATCAGGAAATGTAAATCATTTAGACAGAACAATCTGGCACCAAATGAACGTCAACAGTATACTAGTAACTACTGTTTGCAGTGTAAGTCTTAAGAGACTGAAAATAAAGTGTGCGTGCTCTGTGTACTGTAGCACACACAATGACATTTGTACCACATCCTGTTGACAGATGATAAATCACTGTTGTGTTGTGACTGTTGTTTGTGTGTTAGCTCCTGACAGCTGTAACCTGGGTGGCGTGACCAACGGAGGTTGTGACTTCTTATGTCTGCGAGCCCCTCAGATCAGCGAGCACTCACCCAAATACACCTGCGCTTGCCCTGATGGAGAGGAGCTGAGCCCTGACACACGCCAATGTGTACCCGGTGAGCCCATCACATTACATCGCCTACTAGCCAGGTGCAATGAGACCAACAGCAAATTATCTCATTTGGCTTCTATTTTTGCTGCTCCAAGACAGTAGTTTAAACATCATACTCATCTCCTCGTTGCCTGTGAATGTCATGTCATTCAGAAGTTTCATTTCAGACAGATGGCAACTTATTCTTTGTGAGCCTTATGTCTATAGTAGTTGGTAATTATCTTAATTATATACATTTCTTTCTTTGTATATTCTCACCTTTTACCTCCAGTCCAAAATGACACTGCTGTAACGCCTACTGTCCCCATCAACGTCACCATGGAAACCGCTTCAGTGGCTGCTCAGGAACCAGAGTCTCCTGCAGCAGTGACCTCTCAGTCTGATAATATAGCAGAAACCATTGTGCCATCACTCTTTACTTCCGGCCCTGAGGAGCCACTCGTCTCCTCGAATGCTACAGAGCAGAGTCCAGCACAGACATACAGTACCACACTGGGAGATACAAGCAACCTGTCTCACCACTGTAAGTGTGTGTCTTCAGTCAAACTGAGCCTTCGCTAAGCCCCGCCCCCTTAATTACAGTCTTGACAAGCTTTACAGAACCTTACGTTGGTCTGAACCACAAATTTCCATTTTTGGTGTGCTTATAAAGTGGGATAGTTCAATAGGTTTTATTCTTTTCTGGGAAGGAAAAATGATGTGCATAGAATTCAAATCGGTTAACAGCTTGAAAATGTCATCAGATATAGCATAGACCAAGTAACATGGACTGTTGCTATGTTTGACAGTCTTTTAAAACAGGATATGGGGTTTTATGCATGGGGTCGGAACCATTGTATGTGGGTGGGACAAGACCCAACCATTTTTTAAGAACAATGATATTGCCCCACTCACTTTTTCTCTAATTTAGCGCATGTGTTTGTTCACTTGTCAGAGAGCCATCAGTCAAATCCATTTCACTTGAGGAGTCCCTTATTAAAATATACTCCGTTCCGCGTTTTAGGGAATTCAATGTAAATTAAACTTTATTTCGTGTTTTTACTACTTTCACCTGCTGCACGACCACAACACAACAAGGCAAACAAAGCTTTTAGGGTATAATTAAAATGTATTGATTGATTAAAGGGATAGTTCACCCAAAAATGAATATTCTGTCATAATTTACTCACCCTCATGTTGTTAAAAATTTGTATAAATTTCTTTGTTCTGATAAACATGAAAAGGAAAATATTTTGAGAAATGTTTGTAAGCAAACCGTTCATGGACCCCATCTACTTCCATAGTATACTTTTTTCATACTATGGAAGTGAATGGGGCCCACAAACGGTTTGCTTACAAAATATCTTCCTTTGTGTTCATCAGAACAAAGACATTTATGCCGGTTTGTAACAACCTGAGAGTGAGTAAATGATGAAAGAATTTTCATTTTTGGGTGAAAAAATTCATTTAAATTTCATTTAAAAGGCACCAGAATTAAAGAAAATTGAATTTACTTCAGTAAATGCTTTGGACCCACCCACCCACAATTATTATTATTTTTTTGCTTCCGACGTCCATGGTCTTATAGCAAATATGGGTCTTTTAGTTATAATTTTGTCTGACTTATATCAGGATTTATTTTTTATTGGGAGAAATATGCACCTAAACCTACAGTAATTGTAATTGTGCATTTTAAATATGCTTATAATCTGCGATTTCTGTTTGTTTGTTTATTTATTTATAAAGCACACAAATTACAGCACAGTGCTTTCTAAATACATTTTTTCACAGTGTTTCTAAATACATTTAGAAAAGAAAATAAACAATAAAAATAAAAAAATGATTAAGATATACAATGTTAAACGTAAAATGTAATACAACACTGCAAAAAAATATTTTCAAGAAAAACAATTCTTAGTATTTTTGTCTTGCTTTCAGTAAAAAATATCTAAGAATTCTTAAATGAAGATGCTTTTTCTTGATGAGCAAAACAACCCAAGAAAAAAAGTCTAGTTTTTACACAAAAAATATCAAATTTAAGTGATTTTGTGCATAAAACAAGCAAAAAAATCTGCCAATGGGGTAAGCAAAAAAAATCTTGAACACTTTTGTTAAACACTAAATTTGCTTACCCCATTGGCAGATATTTTGTTTGTTTTATGCACAAAATCACTTAAATGTGATATTTTTTGGTCTAAAAACTAGACTTTTATTCTTGGGTTGTTTTGCTCATCAAGAAAAAGCATCTTAATTTAAGAATTTTTAGATATTTTTTACTGAAAACAAAACAAAAATACTAAGAATTTTTTTATTGAAAATAATTTTTCGCAGTGAACTTTATGCAATTTTCAAGTGGAGGAAAAGGCTTTTGATAGCAGGTAAGATTTCGACTCAGTTTTAAAATCAGACAGTGGGTCTCAATCACTAAGCATGCGTACGCACAAATTTGTGCCTGAGATGTGCATACGGATGTTTTCACAAACAAATTGTGATTCAACAAAAACTTTTGTATCAAAATGTCTTCTAAATGTAGGCAAAAATTCCAGAAAACCTAAAACCACTCGTACGCAATAATCACGTTTACGCTATTATCAAATACTAGGCTATAATTATAATGTTTATAATAATGTTGATATATAAAATGTACATGATTATATTTTATATTATAATATTTTCTTTATTATATATTATTATACATGATCTATATTATTATTATATACATTATATTAAATATTATTATAGCCTACTTATTTTTTCTAAACATATAAAGAAGATGCGTGTAATGACAAATCTTCACGCTTTCCTTCCTCACTTTTTAAATCTCTATATACAGTAAAAGCGTCTGCTTAATGCCTAATGTAGCTTATACGTCATGTAATTATAATGAGAAGTCCAACAGCAATCACTTGATCTTTTGTCTGTTTTATTTTAGATACAGTTTTGCGCCTCTGTCATATAAATTAAATGTCATATTTGTTAACGCATCCATTACTTATATGTTACTCCAGTTGGAAGACAGCACTGGCTTCCTCCAGCGACAGCAAAGCCTCCCAAATAAAAATGCTAAGCAAAACGAAACTTTACCGATAATAAATATCATCATGGATTTCTTTTAAGGCTCTTTTGCTTCTATGACAAACTGCTCTAAAATTTTCTGTGGACTCACATCCCATTTAATTAAGCTGCCAAGCGATCTGACAACAACAGATGCGTTGTTTCTACAATACATCATTTACGGCATTGTGATGCTTATGGCATCTTTTGGGACTGATCCTGGCAATGTTACTAGGTCCCATTCTGAGGGTACAATCCGATACGTGTTTGGGTTCATCCAGAAGGCACTCTGGCAATTAATGCCAATTTTCTGGGATCAACACGGTGTGTAAAAGAGGTATTGAGATATAATAATATTTTAACAGATTCAGAAACCGCATTGGATTTTTTTTGCAAGTTTCCCTAATGCACTGATAAAAATACAGAAAGCTTGTCAATATTCTAGGGGTGAAGGTTTACAAAGGGTCAATTTTGCTGCATCAGCTTGTATGACTTTATTAGGTGATCTCAAGGATAAATGCATGAAACGTCTAAATGTATACGCAACTCTTCTCTTTTATTCTCCTGTAGCCGGCAATGATTTGTTCCTCCTTGGCCGTAATCTGACAGTGGCGGTGCTTGGCGTTGTAATTCCCATAGGTACGTACATCTTCAACCTCTCTGGCACAGAAGGGCCACTAGGGTCCTGCTCTGTGCTATTTTAAGAGCAGTCGAACACCAGCATTACTCACCAATGCATGAACTACAAGGTGATTGAGCCGAGGGCAACAGACTCAGCTGTATGTAAATGCAAGTGTGTGTGTGTGTGTGTGTGTGTGTGTGTGTGTGTGTGTGTGTGTGTGTGTGTGTGTGTGTGTGTGTGTGTGTGTGTGTGTGTGTGTGTGTGTGTGTGTGTGTGTGTGTGTGTGTGTGTGTGTGTGTGTGTGTGTGTGTTGTGTCTGACTGAATTTAGATTCACACCACTTTATTGTCTTAGTGAGCCAAGAAAGAAATTCCCCGAGCAGTGCTACGAAACATCAAGCCTGCTGCATTGCAGAGAGAGCAGATGTTATGATTTCTCTGATTTAGTTTTGTTAACTTAATATTTGTTGAGAACATACCATTCATTCTGCATGGCACAGCACTGATTGTTGTGAGCTATTAGATTTTTGTCATACCAATGCTTTCATTTTGTCTTTTTGATGAAGACAAAATGTTTTCCTGCTTACTCAGTGTATACCCTATCTATCTATCTATCTATCTATCTATCTATCTATCTATCTATCTATCTATCTATCTATCTATCTATCTATCTATCTATCTATCTATCTATCTGGTTGCCTTGTCAATCATTCCATCCCCAGTCAACCATGCGTTAACATGTCCCTCACGGCTGTATGTTAAACACATGCAGTTCCTATCGTTGCCACAGTGGTCTTCGGGGTCCTGTGTGCCGGCGTTTACCTCGTATACCGCAATTGGAGGCAGAACAGCACCAAGAGCATGAACTTCGACAATCCAGTCTACCGCAAGACCACGGGAGAGACAGAAGAGGACGAGATCCATATCGGCCGTACCGACGGGTTGGCTGGACATCATCACCCTTACCCTGGACCCGTAGTTGGCATGACTCCAGTCGGTACGGCATCGTGCCCACCCTTCATCGCTTTACCTCTGGGGACCGGCATACCAGATCCAGCTACACACTGGTACACAGATCAACCCACCATCTCTAGTGCTAAATGAAGTGGAGAACTTTATAAATACTGTGACCTCAAAGTTTAGGACTGAGACAGGGCTGCCAAGCTATGCAGGAACTGATCCAGCAAGGTTGGACAAATGGACAGTTTCTGAAGTGCATTAAAATGATGCACTGCAAATGCTGGGTACTCGTACAGTATGATTAGAGGCTGAAAGTATGGTAAAAAAATGCTTAACGGATTTACCTATATTTGTTTGGTACACTTAACACAGGTTTATTGCTGATTATAACAACCATTGAACATTTTGCTCTTAAACAATCTTGCAATTGTTTAGATTATTCTTAAAAGTAATATTACTGCACTGTAATTTACATTCAGTCTCAGAGAAACATTTTACTACTAACATCACTTTGTGATACAAGTGGTTTAGGTGGTTAAAATATACAGTAAATGGTACAAGTGGTTAAGGAAATTAGATGCAATCTCAAAAGTAACTATTATTAATTTAGACCTATGACATATACAGTACCCTCTCAAAAATGCTGAGTTGTTTTTAACCTATGTTTGGGAAAAACTTAGAAAATGTTAAAGGAACATTTCACTTTTTTTGAAAATATGCTAATTTTCCAGCTCCCCTAGAGTTAAACAGTTGATTTTTACCGTTTTGGAATCCATTCAGCTCATCTATGGGTCTGGCGCTACCACTTTTTGTATAGCTTAGCACAAACCATTGAATCTGATAGACCATTAGCATCGCGCAAAAAAAACAACAACGAGTTTGGATACTCTTTCTATTTTAAACTTGACTCTGACAGAAAATTAAAAGTTGCGATTTTCTAGGCAGATATGTCTAGGAACTATAAACGGTTTCAGCAGTAACAACATAAACAAGTGGCTGTCGTGGTCTGCACGTAACTTCCGGCAAACTCCGCTAAGAATAAATAACAAAAAAGTTCTTTAAACGTAGTTTAATTATATAACAAGTTAAAAAACAACACATAGATTACCTAGGAAACCAAAACATTTGTTATTTTCAATGAGGCATTTGTTCAAGAGATCAGTTTAGCAATTAGTCAGACTATTAAAAAAAAAACGAAACCGGAAGTAAAGTTTGGATCCAGACGTGTATCGTATCAGTGCACGTGCGTCCGATGAAACTGTCTATACTCTCATTCTGCCGTAATAATCAAGGACTTTGCTGCTGTAAAATGGCTGTAGGAGGTGCAGTGTTATTACGCAGCAGCCGAAAATAGTCCCCTTAAGTAACTTTCAATGACAGGGGACTATTTTCGGTCAGTGCGTAATATCACTACGCCTGCTGCAGCCTTGATACGGCAGCAAAGTCCTTGATTTTTTCGCCAGTTTGAGAGAATAGTTCCTAGCCATATCTGCCTTGAAAATCACAACTTTTAATTTTCTGTCGGTCTTAGTACACGATGTAACTACAGAAGAGTCAAGTTTTAAATAGAAAAAATATCCAAACTCTTTGGTTATTTTTTAGCTCGATGCTAATGGTCTAATTAGATTCAATGGATTATGCTAAGCTATGCTAAAAGTGGTAGCGCCAGACCCGGAGATCAGCTGAATGGATTCCAAAACGGTAACAATCAAATGTTTAACTCTAGGGGAGCTGGAAAATGAGCATATTTTCAAAAAAAGTGGTGTCCTTTTAAGATTTGCCACAAACATGGGTTGAAACAACCCAGCATTGTTGTGCAATTGGGTATTAATCTGTTATTTATAATGAAATCATTAATTAGCCCTTTGTCTTCATACACGTGATCTCATTGTTTACAAACAAATGTTTGTCTTTTATTTATCATCAAACACTTTCCCACCATTTTAACCTAGAGATCACTGTTTATGATTCAGTAATTCATTCATCAGTTTGTTAAAGAGTTTGAACATTTTTCAATAATTTTTTTTTTCAGTTTCAGCATTTTTATCCAGTTTCCCTGTGTGTTTTTCACACAGAGGGGCATATTTTTTTTAACAAATCACATGCAAACAAAAACCCATTGTCCTGAATATATTCAGCCATCTAGCGAGGCTGCAGATACTTCTCTATCCCTTTAGGACTCAACTACATTGCGGCTCCAACTTGGCAAGAATCTGAAATTGGCACAGTACCCTCCAGCTCCAGTGTGATCACATTAAGTCAAAATAGATGTTAGGAATGTCATCTCAAATGCGTTACGCGACAAGGTCTCTTGTTGTTCACACCAAGCCGTGTTTCTTTTAATTGTAAATAGTTACAAATCGGTGATAATTTATAAAATGTCACAGTTTCCCACATCTGTTTCTGTTATTTGGGTTGCCCGATTCATTTCGTTGTGTTTATTCCTGACATAGAAACGGGGAAACACAGACTGATAGAGTCTATCAACACTACAGGCACTGAGCTAAAGGGTTATATAAACACATTAGAATCATGCTAACATGGAAAAATGTGTTTGACTGGCATCTGTGCAGACAGAATGACCGCTCCTGCTTTACTGTAATGGACATACTGACCTTTAGAGATGCTTTGAAAGGCCATACATTCCAAATGCTGGACATTTATACGTGCGGTTGTTTTAAACGCATGGGTACCTCGACACTCTTCTGTCATGTGGTAAGGGAAGGTTTGGTTTTGTCTCAGGGAGATGGTACATAGTATGTAATAGGATTTTTTTTTTATCATTTATAATTGGCAGGTTTCAATTTTTAAAAAATGTTAACATTTTAAAATAGAAAGAATTAATCTGATCTTTGCACAGTGCCACTGCTGGCAGAGAACATGCCAATGTCAAATTGCACCTCAAAAATTACAAATCAAAATCAAAATGTATTTATATCTAATTATATTTGGCGTATAAAAAAGCTTTTTTGGACCCATGAAGATTTTTCCATTGTGACATAATTTTTTTATTACAATTGAAGGCACCACAACAAATGCTACTATTGCACTATTGTTAGAAAAAATAATGTTACAATGCAAAAAATGTCATTTTTTAAGCAAAATTTCTTGTGTTTTTTGGGTGAAATATGACACATATCTATTTTTAACACTGATATTCGCCCACTGAGACCTTTTCATGTTTTATACTATGAGGGTGTCTCAAATTGGACTTAAGAAAGGGTTACTCTTATTAAGCTGGGCTTTATGTCTGAAAGACCAGCTGTTCTTTCACAGATTCTCGGATCAGATGATACCTCATTAATATTAAAGCATCACTATTGGATTTAAAATAAAGACTCTCTTATAAGAGAGAAGCAGTGAATATCTGTGTGTCTGTGTGTGTGTGCGTGCGTGCCTGTGTGGTATAAACCACTCTTTATGTATTATTTCTGGATTTAGGAGTGTAAATATGTTTTCATACAAATACTTTTGATAAACCTTTGTAAAAAATGTACATAAGATTTTAGATAACAACAGTATTACATATGACTTAATTTATTCTGAATATATGATCATTGTTATTTAATGGTGATATATTCTGCCAGTCTTTCTGTGCTGCTTTTTATTTAAATGTATTTTTTTAACCCTATTTAGGCTGTCATCAAATATTTTGAGTTGTTGTAATAATTTTTTTTCTTAATGCACTTTTTTGTATCTTTTTTTTTGTACTGGTGCCTTGTTTTGTGATTTTACTGACATTGTTTTAATTCTGTCTGATCTGTCACTGCATAAACTTTGTAGCATTATGGTCTTGTATTTCCAGTGTTGCTCTTTATATGTCTCTCTATGGATTGGTATAAAAAGGAAAAGAATCTGGTGTCATTGATTATTAATATGTATAAAAACCTTGGTTGTTCAACTTAAAAAAGTAAGTTACCCAGTTGCCTTAAAGGGGTTGTTCGGCCAAAAATGATATTAAACCCATGATTTACTCACCCCCAAGCTGTCCAAGTTGCATATGTCCATCGTTTTTCAGACAAACACATTTTCGGATATTTTAGAAAATGTTTTAGATCTTTCAGTTGACTAAATGTAATGTTACGGGGTCCATCCATAGTCCACGACCTTTAAGTCCACAAAAAATGCGTCCATCCTTCACAAATTAAATCCAAACGGCTCCAGGATGATAAACAAAGGTCTTCTGAGGGTAATCCACGCGGTGTTGTTGTAGAAATATCCATATTTAAAAATTTATTAACGTAAACAAATACCTTCCGGTAGCGCCGCCATCTTAGACTCCTCTGTATTCAGGAGAGAGTATTAGCGTAGTGTACGCACTTTTCTTAGTGACGTATGACAAATTTGGAGGGCGGGGGCACAGAGCAGCAGCAGAGTAACCTAGGCTGCGTAAGCTCTCATCCTGAATGCGGACGCCACTAAGTTGGAAGGTATTTATTTTTGTTAATAAAGTTTTAAATATGGATATTTCTACAACAACACCGCGCGGATTACCCTCAGAAGACCTTTATTTATCATCCTGGAGCCGTTTGGATTTAATTTGTGAAGGATGGACGCACTTTTTTTGGACTTGAAGGTTGTGGACTATGGGTGGACCCCGTAACATTACATTTATTCAACTGAAAGATCTAAAACATTTTCTAAAATATCCGAAAATGTGTTTGTCTGAAAAACGATGGACATATGCAACTCGGACAGCTTGGGGGTGAGTAAATCATGGGTTTAATATCATTTTTGGCCGAACTATCCCTTTAAAGGGACAGTAAGTAGGATTTACCCCCATCTAGTGGTGAAATTGTATTTTGCATTCAAATGAATAGTGCTCTCTAGCGCCTCGCTTTTCCAAATGCGTGTTGCAACTAAGGTAGCCGTTATGTAATCACTGATCTCCTTGTCTGTTTCAGCTGGTTCACGTGTTCTGAATGAAAACGCGTTGTGGAAACGCGTTGGTAGGCTAGTGCTTTTTGTCCCTCTCTGCTATTATAGTTTATCAATACGGTGGAACGACATGGAAGCCTCCTTGGACTTAACCGTTCAATGTAAGTAAAGAGAAGAAATTCTAAGCTTACAAAGAAAAGTCAGATCATTGGTAGAGGTCATTTGACACCAACGAGGACATATTTATGATTATTTGAATAATAAAACACTTAAAATCCTACTTACTGTCCCTTTAAAATTTTGAGTTAATTTCAACTTAAAAATATTAGCTACTCAAAAAGATGTTTGGGCGCAAATTCAAAATATGTGTTCGGTGTGTCATGTGCATCATGCGTCATGTCAAAATACGGGACTGCTTCATAGGCGTCTAAAGGGTTTATGATAAAGTAGATGCCCATGTTCATAAACTACACGCAAGACACTCACTTAACACTAAACTCTTATTACACATAGGATTAAGCGAGTTTTTGGCAAACGTGAGCATCTCAAGATACATGTAGAAGGCATGTATTTTGACATGATGCCTGATACACAATAAACATGACGCGCCAAACACATATTTTGACAAGACGAGCCACATACATGATGGGCTAAATACATGTTTTGACGAGCTTTGCATCGTGTGCCCTCGAAAAAGAAGTCACCGGCCACCACTGGCGACAGAATAAAACGTATGTGCCCAAAGATCAGCCCTGCAAGTGTGAATTTGTGAAAGATATCCCAAATAGTGTTGCCATAAAAGAGGCAACTGAGAAACTCAGTCAGCACTCGTAGCATAACAATGTTTGTTAATGATATTTGTTATAATGATCCCCTGAGTTGGCTCAGTCAATTGGATTGGAAAAGGTTTAAAGTTCCTTGCCATTGTTTAGTTTATTGTACTTAAACAATTACAGAAGCAGTTGTAAAAAGCAGCTTTTCCAGGTGGGATTAATAAGATTTGTGTTTTATAATCAGGTTTTAACAAACGTCATATTTACATACAAGCAAGCTCATTTTAGTGTGCAAAATTTTGAAATATTACTGAGACTTCTCCAATACCTTTTGAAAAGTTACTGTACATAAAGTATAAGTGTTATGCTCAATGAAGCTCAGTGAAATGAGCAGGGAGGAATAAGATGTCCATGCTTCATCCTAGGACACCTTGCACTTGTCTGAGCTCTTGGTTTCTGTGCGGGCTTTTAGAAGATCTGCGATCTCTGTATGGGAGGCCTGTGTTGCCAGAGATAGTGCACTGCGACCACCCTAGAGGCAAAACAATGACACATGATATATGAATATGGTCCAGGTATCATTCGTTCATTTGTTTTTGCTTTCACATATGATAGACAATAAACTCAGATGTCCTAAAGCTATAAACACAATGTGACCATGGTCCACCTTTATCATATTATTTCTAAAATGCTAGCTGTGCTTGCACAGTATCTAAACTCTTATGTGCAGTTTCTGACAGTATTATCTCTCATTTTCTGTACATTTACAATTATGCATTTAGTAGATGGTGTTAATTAAAGCAACATGACTGGCGTTGCAAGCACCATACATTACCAGTTTAACATCATGCCTCTTAGAAGAAAGTCAAATGTGTGCCATAGTTTCGTAAAGGATTTACAATGCTTTAGTTCTCAAAGCATTACTTCAGTCATAACGTAAGACGTGACTTGACTAACAGCATGGCTTTAGATGCGGGGGAGTATACTTGACAACTTTCATTTTGTCTTACATGAATCCAAATTCTCTCCCCCTCTCTCGGAATAGAGGCGATAAGGCATGGCTGTGTGGGAATATCACAGCTGCCAAGCTAGACTTTCTCGAACACAGAAAGCGATTAGACCAACACCTTTATTCCTGAGCTTTCGTTCACTTTGTAAGTGGTATTTGTACACTGCAGGCTAATCCATCAACCTGTCAGTTTCTGTTATTATTAATACAAAGAGTTTGAGTCTGATAGTTTAAAATTCATTGACCAATTCCAGGATTTCTTCAGGAATCACATCAGCGACCAGCAGGTGGCATTTATTTATGCCATCTGCCCATATAAAACTGACCCTCAACCCACACTGCATTCTGCTATAAAGTTCTGTTGTTTTTTTGCAACAATATTGATGCCAGGCAACATCAGAGGTGTCCAAGGCTGGCAAAATGAATTAATTTTCTGGGTTTAAAACAAGCTTTATATCACAGATGCTGTTTACATCTACTATAGATAAAATATATTGGCAGTCACAAAAAATTTTTCTATCAAAAGCCTGCACACTCCAGCTCCAAAGAGACCAAATGTGAGATACTGTAAAAGCATTCACTTTTCTGAATGGCTTTTATCATGCATTTGATACATTCTGGACTTCTTTTTTTTGAAGGTGCTGTGAGTTTATGCTATTTTTATGTAATGCACTTACAATAAAAATGTATGAGAAAAGATATTCTTGGGGTATAAATTCAGAGTTCCCACGGGTCCTTAAAATTTTTGAAAGTTTGTGAATCTGGGGGGGGGTTCAAGGCCCTGGGAAGTTTTTGAAAATATACATACATAGATACAGGTCATTGAAAGTGCTTGAATCTGTTTTATCCAAGAAGTTTTTTGAAAAAAAAAATCCATATTATTCCCTGTGTAGTGTAGGATATTATCATAAAAATTGTTGACTTTTTTGCTTAACTGTTCGCTTTAAATGCTTTTATCTTCTGTATGCGAATGTTGATTCATACCAAAATGCTTTTTTGCATAGTTGTGTTTGACACATGAAAACGTGTCGGGTTACGTATGTAACTGTTGTTTCCTGAGAAGGGAACGAGACGCTGCGTCTCCTTTGCCATACTTCCTGCGTCCCGCCGTCTATGGCAATATTTCATATAGCGATATACTTCCTGGCTTTCGCGTCACCCTGTCTTTGTCGTTAAGCCTCACCATTGGTTGAATTTGATATACACATTCAGACACACTTACACTTGCAGGCGTCCCCAAAGTTTCACCGCATTGACGCAGCGCGAGTTCCCTCAAAAGGGAACTGTAACAATGTATCTTAAAAGGTAACACGATGTAACCTTGCTGTCACTTGAAATGTATCTGCACATTTAATCCATGAATTTGAGGGGATTGGACCTGGAAAGTCCTTTAAAGGTCCTTGAATTTAAAGTGTGGGAACCCTGTATAAAAGACTAAATATATAGCTTGCATTTTTGTGTAGGTGCTTAAAGCTATTTTTCCATTCACAAATGTGTTTTATTTAAGCTATAAGGTTGCCAAAATTTTATTTTTAGTGGTAAGGTGACTGTGGCATGTGCACTTATGTTTGTGTTGCAGATTTTTATCCTGAGGAAAGATTTTTCTGTCCTCTTCTGGTTTCCTTGTACTGTATCATGTGCAAATTGCAGGGTTTAGCGAAGGGTCAAGGATTGGCTGGTTAGCATGGTCTATTTGTTTCCGCATACACTTCCGTTGAAACTGCATAACTGTACCCACAAAATTTCCTGTTTTTTAACCCAGGGAAACCAAGTTAAACTTATTTTTGTGAGGAATGTCACACATAGTTGCATTCTAAAAATGGCTGGGTTCTTTTTTATTATTTTGGACAGAACACATACTGGGTTAAAAATGACCCAATGTTGGGCTGATGCTATGCAACCATGGGGTATAATAACCCAGCATTGGGTCAATTTGAACCCAGCGGTGTGTTCTGTCCAATATTTACCCATTATGGGTCAAAAACAACCTAGGCCTTTAATAACCCAGAGTGTGTGCTTAAAGCTTAACGTGAACCTGTTTTAAACCTGAAATATTCCATAAAAATGTTCTCAAAGAATATTTTTTACCTTTATAAAATTATTGGAATATTTATAATTGGAATAGTGGCCAGCATGCCAAAAAAGTTACCTTATCTTTTAAATTAACATCGCAGTTTGCCTCCTCCAACAAAATACGCACTATGCTGGCGTTCCCCCTATCGCATGCGCTGATCAATGGGGTTGTTCCTGCCTGGTCCTGGGCATTAGGATCCGCTCCCTGTGCCAGCAGGAGACGAACTATTGGGACGCGTCCATGTCTTACTGCCAAGTGGAGGGCTGTTTGTCCCACCTGAAGAGAAATTGAGTTGAAAGAGACGTCCGCCTGACACGCATTACAGTAAGTGGCAAATTAAATGCTGACACCACTCATCACCTGGCCAACATGACTGTTGATATCACTAAGCTCCATCAGTTGCTGAAGCGCTTGCAGGTCCTCTGGAGATTCTGCATCTGACATGGAGGCCAGCGTGACAGCTGTATATCCAGACTTGTTACTAAGATTTGTTTTACACACCCCTGCAGTAAACAGAAAACAAAAACCGAAAGCTTTATTATGGTTGATTTTTCTACACAGTGAAAGTTTGCCATCTTTGATTATGTTATAAAAAATTTGAAAGGCATGTTTTATTTGCCTTTTCGCTTCATGGACAATCTATGCAAAACTTGGAGCTGGTAGCAAAACTTAAAGAGACACTCTACTTTTTTTGATAATAGGCTCATTTTCCAGCTCCCCTATAGAGTTAAACATTTGATTCTTACCACTTTGGAATCCATTCAGCTGATCCCTGGGTCTGGCGTTACCACTTTTAGCATAGCTTAGCACATTTTATGGAATCTGATTAGACCATTAGCATCACGCTAAAAAATAACCAAAAAGTTATAGTTTTTCCTATTTAAAACTTGACTCTTCTGTAGTTACATCGTGTACTGCTTAATATTATTGTGCCTGCTGCAGCCATGTTACGGCAGCAAATTCCTTGATTATTACACCAGAATGAAGGTGAAGTTCCTAACTCTTTTAATTTTCTGTCGGTCTTAGTACACGATGTAACTACAGAGGAGTCAAATTTTAAATAGGAAAAATATCAAAACTCTTTGGTTATTTTTTTGCTCAATGCTAATGGTCTAATCAGATTCAATAGATTATGCTAAGCTATGCTAAAAGTGGTACCGCCAGACCCAGAGATCGGCTAAATGGATGAACAATACAGCAATTATTGATCCTATTTCATGTTAGTTTTAGCATTTGCTAATATATTATTATAATCAAAAGTTATACGTAAGCAATAAGGTATGGGAGTCTGTGCTGTATCGTGAATAAGTAACGGCTGAAGGGCGTTGTTAGGCACGACGCAAAGCTGAGTGCCTGCAACCCCTTCAGCCGTTACTTATTCACGATACAGCACTTGCCTCAAGTACCTTATTGCTTTTATAAAACGGTTACCACACAATATTAAAGTAAAAAAAAATTTGTGCAACTTTCATGAAGTTAAATCAATAAAAAGCATTCCTTCCGCTAGAAAAAATAGTCCCTGACCATAAACAAAAATGTGTTCCAATGTGTAATATGCATGAAAGCTCAAATAAAAACACAAACCGACACGGGCGCAGTGATATATAGAACCGTTGGGTGAAGCAGTCATACAGTACAGTAGCAGTGTTTTATCGTGAATAAAGCACACCTTTTGACCAATCAGAATCAAGGATTGGAATGTACCGTTTTATAACTGCTAATAGTAGTTAATGCACAATGTACTAACATGAACAATGCTTGGCATAAACATTAAACCAGATTAATAAATGCTGAAAAACAATATTGCTTGAGATCCCAAAAAATAGAACTGCTTATAAGTGCAAACATACAATGTGATCTCCAATAAGCATGGAAATACATAGCACACATACAGTATGTATAAATCTTAAGTATATATTATCCATTTGTATAAATTATATTGAAATGTTTTATTAATATTTATTAGAATAACAACATATTGCCGTATTACTTCTTGTATTTATATAAAAATATATATTTTCACAGATTTTTATTGTGTTGCAAATCTTGGTGCGATCACAATTTCAGACAAGAATATATGCAATGCTGCCTTACAATTTGGGCAATATGAGTTATCTTAAAAAAATATTTTTGGGTGCATGCCAGTGATGCCTTATGCTGTCTTGTCAGGCAGCTCACTAGATTTTTTTAACAGAGCTGTAGATTTGTAGAACGTAAATAAGACTTGTAATCACTTAAAAATTTGTTTTGCTTCCTGTAGGTGCAAAGAAATTAGTTTATAATGTAATTTACACATAATGATGGACTTGCATTAAACGTTTACCTCCAGGATATCAAAAGATGAGTTTAGATGAGGTTACCTTTTTATCACTGACCTGTGTCTAAAAGGTGCTTGACAATATTGAAGTTTGAATTAGAGATGCTGTAATGCAGAGCAGTGTTTCCATTATCATCCACCATGTTGACCAGGAAGGGAAGAACTGTGGGTGTTTGTAAATTAACCTCATTGAGATACAAAGCAACAATGTCAGCTTGCGCGTCCTCCTCAGCAGACACATGAAACCATTGCTGGAACACCACAGTGAGAGCCTTGCTCTGCAAATTGACAATAAGACGTTTACTGATGATACCATTCAGAAGAGGGATTTAATACACAAAACTTTTGTTTATGTAAAGCAACATACAATATAAATTCTTAAAAATTAAAGGTGCTTAGAGGTTCTTCACAGCGATGCCATAGAAGAACCATTTTTGGTTCTTCAAAGAACCATTAAGTCAAAGTTTCTTATAGAAGAATTACCATTTCATCATCAGGCTCAGACAATTTATCCATGTGGTTGTTTAGGAAATTACATGCATCCATGAAATCTTTATTGACCGCGTTCCTGTAAAAAACAAAATTAGACTTCCATTTTATGTTCTGTGAAAAAAATCTACTAACTGCTTACAGTAAATTGCTGTATCATCTGAAAGCATTTCTCTTACTCACACACTTTATATTTTTCACATAACCTAAAGACATTAAACTCACCAACACTTCAGAATAAGACAAATGTTAATGTGGGAATTATGTTGTAACCAAAAGCATCCAAAATAAACCAGAACTGTAGTTATATTTTAGCATCTTCAAAGTAGCCACCCATTGCCTTGAATTTGCATAATCATAGGCCTACTTTTATCAAGCAGCTACAGAAGTCTCAACCTGAGATGATTTTTAAACTGGAGTTATTGGGGGGAGTTTCCATCTGTCATGGGCTCTTATTAGCTGCTTTTCTTTATTAGCTGGTCCAAGTCATTTATTTCAAATTTATATAAATTATATCTCTATCTGTACAAACTACACAAATATATGAAGAGTTCGGTTCCAAAGTGTGATAAATGCCTTTTTTTTATTGTTACCCCCAAAATCAGTATTGTATCTGTAGTATTAAAAAGTCAATTCTTCATTTTACACAGAAAGAATACTCTCGGAATCCTAGTTTTCCTCATCTACTTGTACTTGTCAGGGTTTTGGAGACACAAGACACGAACCCAAATGCGGACGATTGACGACAAAGGAATTTATTAAATAACAGGGTAAACAGGGAAAACAAAACTCACAAGGGGGCAAAACAAGACAAGGGAAACGCGACACTAAACTTAACAAAACTAACAATAAACTTTTCAAACATAAAACAAGCAAAGACTTCACTAAACTCTCACAGGAACCAACAGGATATAAGACAAGACGAACGTGCACAGAACAGCAAACTCAAGGACAATAAATAGGGACAAAGTAAATTACATACACCTGGAAATCATTACAAGTAAGGGATCGGGGAAAAAGTGAAGAGACCCGGGAAATGCGTGGTCAGAATAAACCAATACTAAAACCACGCATCTCCCACATAAAACATATGTACTGTCAGAACCCTGCCATGCTAAACTAGAACTAAATACAAACAGGATCTGGCAGGATTCTGACAGTACTTTGTGATCAACAAACAAACAAAATAATTATTTTGATAGCATTGATAACCCTGTGGTGGTTTTCTGTGGCGGGAAAGAAACGTAAGCCATCAAAATCAAATAATTTACGTGAAAGGCACTTGGGCAAAGGAAAAATGCCAGCTGTTGCTTTCATCTTGTCACTTGCATGGTATAGAAAACACATTTTAACCAAAATTAGTCAAAATGAATTTATTGCGTTTTGGAACCAAACTCTTCATAAATATACAGCCCGGGGGAAAAAATTAAGAGACCACTTCAAGATTATTTTCAATTTTTCAAAAAAGTTTGTGTTTGAGTAAAATTATAATTTTTGTTTCATTCTGCCAACTACCAACATCTCTTCTGTCAAGTCCCTAAAAAAAATAGTTTTTATTTGCATTTATTTACTAAAAATTTAAATACAAATAACATAAAATATACAGTGTTTTCCGCTCTTGAATACTGCAGAGAAAACAAGACAGTTCAAATTCATTTCTCAATACCAAATGTGTTGAACATTGAGCGTGTCATGAACATGAAGGAGATATGCACATATAGACCCCTTCAAGGTTTTTGCATTGTCCCAGTCTGCACGTTTTATTGCTTGCAGCCACAGATGTTGTATTTTTTGTTTTTGAGATTCTGCAGGAATCCCGAAAAACTTAACGGCAAACCTGGTGTGATTTTCAAAGCCCACGACGCAAGTAGGCATTTTTGACAATACCGAATAATACGCAACTCAATCTGCTTTAATGACTTTTCTGACCCCAACATGCGGAGTGGGAACAGCCTGCACGTGAACTGTGAAGGGGTCTATATGACAACTGTCATTAAGTGTCATTTGTTCAATTATGTGATTTTTAATGCAAAGATGACATTGTTTAGGACATTGTTGTCAGGGTTTTGGTCTTATTATGTTCCTTCTTATCATTGTTCATTAATATTGTTTGTTACCTTTAGTTAGTCACACCTGTGTAAAGTTAATCACTCATCATTAGTTACAGCTGTTTGTCATTATCATTTATCCTTTATAGTCTGCCCTAATGTGCTGTTTGTTGCCCTGTCATCGTGTCATGCTGTCCTACTTGAATAAAGTCCTGTAAGTTTTGTAATCTTGCCTTTTGTCATTGATTATGTTGGAGAACTGTGACAAATGTCTTCGTTATGACAGCTTGACATAAACCAATACATCACAACTTGTCAGAAATCTGGCAGAAAAATTATCAAACTTAAGAAAAAATATTTATAACGCTGTTATAAAACTACTTGACAGAGTATTAACACTTAATTACATTTTGATGACAAATTTAATTTGTATCTTTTGTATATGTTGTCTTTGTAATGTTAAGTTGTTATGAGGTATTAGTTAATGTCAAGCTGTCATAACAAAGACATCTCAAACAATGTCATCTTAGCATTAAAAATGACATAATTGAACGAATGACACTTAATGACAGTTGTCATGAACGTGCCTAAAATCTCCTTTATGTTCAATGAAACGTGTCATGTCATGATTATGAAGGTGTCATGTCAGTCTTATGAACGCCCCTTCAAGTAAAGTGTTACCCAAAAGGCAAAAGTTTTACATGTATTTTAGGAAAATAAATTTTATGGAATAACCCTGATTTTTTATCATATCTTTACTGTGTCTTTGCATCCACTCAGTCTTTTATTGCTGTTGGGCAACTTTATGTCACTCATGAGCTTTGCTTTTGTTGGAATTCAACAGACACTGGACAAAAAATGGTCGTAATAGACCAATTTAGAGTAGACGTCACAGTTACGTCACTGCAAGCTGCGCGCGCAATGCGGTTGCAGAAAAACGGTGGAAATGAATTAGACACGAGTGAAAAGAGCAAGATAACTCACTGGAAAATGTCCGGTTGTGCTGTTAAGTGTCAGAATAAGAATGCCAAAAAAGATGGCTTTCATTTTTATAGAATACCATCGTCAAATACATCATTTGAAGATAAACGTAGGTGTTTATGATTACAATAAGCCCTTAAACGGACAGAATGGAGCAAGGAAATCATCTGGAAATCTTTTAATAATTAGAATAGAAAATAAGTAGAGAAGATGTCCGGTGTTCTGTCGAAGTCTGTTCCCTCCATGTGTTTCTTATAGCGTTTTTATCATGTTACAATTATAATTTATTAAGGAAGAAATAATAAAAACTGTAAAATTATGAAATATTTAATAAACGCTATTATATATAATACATGATAGTATTGCTTTTACATGTACTTTAGCGATTCTGACTGTAAAAATATTTGATTTAGCAAAAAAGAACAATACATATACATTACATACATGCATATCAGTAGCCAAGCCATTAAAACTTTTGATCTATCTAAAAAAATGCTATAAGAAACATTGCACTAAAGGGAAACATAAAGGAATCAGACTTCGACAGAACACCGGATCCATAAAAATCACGGTTTAATGCTAAAACACTTCACAACCCTACTGCGGAGCAGTCACTTTCTGCAACCAGTTTGGCTCCGCCCACAAAAAACGTCATCTCTGTTTGCAAACACGAAATTGGTCTATACATGTACAAATGAGGATTAAAGGCAAAACTGGAGTGGTCTCTTGTTTTTTTATCATGGCTGTATATTGTAAATATATACTGTTTCAGTCAAGTGTTTCAAAACTAGAGTATTACTGAACATCTACTCACCTGTATTCTTCACTCTTTACTTTGTGCGTCTGTGATTTTTGACTAGAGTCCACTCCTCCTACCCTTTGCTCTTCATCTTTTACTATTTCAGTCCCATCTCCCTCTTGACTTGCTTGTTTATTGAGATCTTGCTGTTCTGTGGTCCTTTCATCGATGGCATCTTTTTGATTGTATTTTAGTTCATTATTTCCTTTCTGCACTGTAGGGTCTAGTATCCAGGAGGTCAATGGTTTGTCAGTTTCCTGACTGGTGTTCTTCTCAAGGTAAAAGTCTTCTTTACTATGCTCAACACTTTCACTTCAGAACAATAAAGGTCACGAGGATTAGTATACAGTAACTGTTGGATTCTTAAAAGTAACTAGCAGAAGTTTGAGAAGTTTACAGAAGTAAACATAAATCAAAAAGATCTCTAGCAGGAATTTAACACACAAAGATCATTCATTCTGCTACAGAGTAATGAAACGCGTACCTTTCTCCTAAACTGATTTTCTTCAGACTTTGTCTTTTAAGGTTCTCAGACTCCACCTTTCCAAGTTCTTTCATTTTGGATTCTTGAGATGTTCAAAAATGGCAAGAAATGTTCACATCAAAGTATATCACACACACGATTATGTGCAGATTTAAAGAATGATATCATACCTGGTTCTGGTTCTCCAGTAGGAAGCACATAGAGTGACAGCACCTTGACTAAAGTGACTAACTTCTCTTGAATAGTGCAGACCCGTGGTGGTAGATGCTCAGAAGATGTTTTTCCTGATATGTCGTCTTTGCAGAGACATTCCCACTGCTCTTGAAGGAGCTTTTGCAGTTGTTTAACATGGCACTTTATGTCTGCATGTGATACTGTAGGTTGCCTTAAATCTTCATTTGCAGTTGTTTCTTGAGCTTGCTCACCTACTGCTGCTTCGCATGACTCTAGCACAGGTTCAAGATTTAGTGTAGTTACCAAGTTAGTCTCAGGTATAGCCACTGTATCACGCAGTATGGTCAACTGCTTGATCTTCTCATCCTTGATATGGCTCTCCTCTACTTGCTGTTTCAGCAGATCTCTACTCCTTTCCAGCTCTACTTCCAGTCTATGAAGGTCTTGTTCCAAATTCACAATTTTCTTCTGTAGAGCCTCAGTAAGATATTTGGTTTTGTCTCCGTCGTGAGGCGATCGCTCTGGAAGTGTTTTGCGGGTGACTGAAGGTGTCACTACTGCGTCCTTGACATTCTTCTCTAGTCGATCATATTCTCGATTCATCCAATCGTCACTTGCTTGATCTTTATTTTCTTTAGTTATCAAAGCACACAAGGGAACGGTAGGATCATCCAAAGGTCCAGTGGTGTCATTTTGGGAATGCAATTGATGTAAAAGCCTTTCTCGCTCCTCTTGCAAAATACAGATCTGAGCCTTGAGCTCAGGAATGACTCTGATCTCCTCTTCCAATTCTCCAACCCGCTCAAGAGCTGACGTGAGCCGCCGGAGGGTCCCGTTCGCTCCAGCCGTCCTGCTGTACGATGCATTGAAGACATCTTCCGATGAACCGTTTTGCTTTGCTAAATATTGTTTGGGGCTGGTTGGGTCTTCGGTTGACTCTGAGTGTTTTCTCAATAAAACTGTCAAGGGTAAACTGGAAGCTCTCAAGAGATTTGGCCTGACATAACATCCTAAAGGCTGCTCATCGAAAGCCTTAATGCTAGCATCCATCTCTGCTGTTGTTAAGGGCGTGTAGATGGGTTCTGCCCTCCTGTCACTAGAGCGAAAGTCGAAGGGCTGGGTTTTGGGCCAAAAAGTGCTGAGGGAGTTCCATTGCGTAGCTCGACATCCGTAACCTGGGAGGCTTAAGTTACGGGACAGGATGCCATTATTTCGTCCCCTTTGCCTTCGCTGCATAGGCACCCTTCTGATGGTGTTGCCTTTTTCAATGTCGTCAACATACTTCAAGAAGTCCAGATCCAGATGAAATCCATAGGGCGTCTCTATTGAATATGAAGGTCTTCTTTGGCTTCCATTCTCATTTGGTGAAATACCATTTGCTGAAAGAAAAACACAAAAATTAGCAGTAATAGTTCAATGATATGCAAATCACTGTAAACACTATTGATTCATACCTTTTCGTGAATCCATTATTTTTACCAAAAGTAATGAGTTTTCAGCTTCAGTGGCTTTAGTTTGGTGTTTCCTTCCACCTGATGACAAATAAAAATTACTGTTACTCTGATGTGTAAAATTGAACAGAAATAAGCACCAATTCTATAAATGCCGTTTGTGTGACGCATTTATGTTGAGGACTGTGCATGAGTATTATGTAGATTTACTAAGTCGATCCTTCCTGTCTCTTCCCTTTGACCACGCAGGACATTGAAGGCACCACAGCAGCAGCCACAGCCCAAACAATGTTAGCTATGCAGTAAACACAAAAACAGCTGAGACCAAACACTTCCACCGGGTCCCACACACACAAACCACCACCGCACACAACTTTGCATACCTCACAATGTGATAAATAAAATCTTATCTTTAATCTTTTCAAAAATCATAACAAATCCTTTTATACCTGTTTGTGCTTCTTCTCTCTTATACTGTATAGATACACATCAGTCATACATACACAGGAATAAGTGCTGGCCTGTTCTGGCTATAAGACTTTCAGTGGATAAAGAAGCTGATGAGGTCAGCGGTGGCTCGTGACTTCTTTTCCCGAGGAGGCACGAATGTGAAACTCGTCAAAACATTGTTATGTGTGTGGCTCAAAATATGTGCATCACGCCTTATGTCAAAATACGTTCCTGCACAAGATGCTTCGTAAGCGTTTATGATAGAAGAGATGCTCGCATTTGCTAGATACTCACTTAATCTCATATGTAATCAGAGTTTAGTGTCTTGCGAGACGTGAGCATCTCTTTTATCATGAACCCTTTTGATGTGTATGCAGCTGGCAAGTATTTTGACATGACGTGCGATCAACATAACGCACCGAATACATATTTTGACATGATGAGCCACACACAAGACACCCCAAACACTTATTTTGCTTTCCAGCCGCCACTGGATTGAGGTTCAATACTGTTTAAACATTTGGACTGTTCTTAAAAATCTGGAAGGCGTATGTTTAAATGTTTGAAATTACTTTTGTAGATGTAAAATTAATTTAGAAAACTAAAATATTTTTTTTAAACTATCTCATACTTGAATAGCTGCTTGATAAAATGTCTATTGAGAATTTGCTAATTTTAGGTAAAGGGTGGCTACTTAAAAAATGCTAAAATATAGCATAATTTGAAATTCTTTTGGATGTTTTTATCATAGATATATCTATAATGAAGGCTAGATGTCTCCCCCGCGCTGCCGGCCAATGGTGGTTGACGTCCGGACCTGGCGGCAATCTTGTCTCAGTCAGCTCGCTTGCTTACTCATAGCATTGTGTTTTAATGGTGTGTGTACTTTTAATTAACTATAACTTGCTAAACGTTCTACCGATTTTTAATAGGTTTGGTTTGTTATAAACACCAGAGATGTACCTATGACACTGCATACTTATGAATAATGTTAATGAAATATGTTTAAGCATCCAGAATTATAGCCACATCAATAACATTTGTAAGAAACCAAACCATTTGTAATTTTGTAGAAAATTGAGCAAGTTATGGTTATTTAAAGGGATAGTTCACTTTAAAATTAAAATTCTGTTATCATTTACTCATCCTCATGTTGTTCGAAACCTGTATGAATTTATTTTTTCTGATGAAAACATTTTGAGAAATGATGGTTAACACACAGCAGATAGTGACCAATGATTTCCATAGTGGGAAAAAAATATTTGGAAGTATTGTGATAAATGAAGAGGAAAATATGTTGATAAATGATGTTAAGCACACAGTTGACGGTACCCATTAAATTCCATCATATTTTTTTATTCCTATTATGAAAGTCAATGGTCACTATCTGCTGTGTGTTTACCATCATTTCTCAAAATATCTTCTTTTGTGTTTATCATTCATACAGGTTTAGAACAACATGTGGATGTGTAAATGATGACAGACTTTTAATTTTAAAGTGAACTATCCCTTTAAAAGTACATGTACCTTTACAACACAATGCTACAAGTGAGCGAGCTGACTGAGACAAGATGGCCGCCGGTGATGACGTTAGAGACTCCGCAGTAAGACATCTAGCCTTTATTATGTATATCTATGGTTTTTATCACAACACAATTCCCCAAGTTATATATGTGCTTTGATGAGTTTACCACCAGTCTAAAATGTTGAAAAATGTATTTCTAAACTTTTGAATGGTAGTTTACTGTATATTAGCCTTGACATTAAGCATAAAATGCACTACCGATATTTTTGATAGGAAAATGTGCGTACGGGAATTTTGTGGAAAACTTTATATAAACTTTTGTATATCCTGATAATCAAGGCAAATGTGCTAATCTGTAAATATTCAAATGTACTCACTAGTGATGCACCGATGTATCAGCCGCCGATATTTATCGGCCGTTTTTTTATGAATTTGAAACCATCTGCATATCGGCAATAGCACGTGAAAGGCCGATACCGATTGTTTATTAATTAACCACAAAAAGGCAATGAGTTGCATGTCTGTTGTTCAATAAAAATTATTTAATGTTCTGGTGTGCACTATACTTAAGCACCGACAGAAAAACTTTGTTGAGCTGGCTCAAATGTCTTGGACAATAAAAGAAACAGACTGCACTTTAGTGGGGGAAAAGAAGTAGCAATATTTATACTCTGTTTAAAGCAATAGCACTGGCATTATTTATGTTTAATAAAGAAATCCATTATATGTAAAAAAAAAAAAAAGAATGAGTTAATGTTGTTAATAAAAAAATTGCAGAATAGCAAAAACCACCTTTGAAGGTTGTCATGTTGTCTTATTATATTTGTTTTAGCTTACTTTGTGCCTCTCTTATTATGTTGGTCAGTTGAATGTTAATTATCCAGTAAAAAGGTTCAGTAAAAATAATTTGATTTAGAAATAAACTAGCTAATAGACCAACTGTATAGTATTGTATAAAATTTTTAATATCGGTATCGGCAAGAAGTTGTCTGTTTAAATCCGTATCGGCCCAAAAAAATCCTATCATGCATCCCTAGTACTCACACACAGACTGACCCCAGTGTCACATCTCACATATGCAGGCAAGTATCCAAACTCCTCTATGTACTCTGCACAAGTTTGCTTTGGTTGCTTTTACTATGTCAACTTTTTTCACTCCGTATTTATACGCTCCATTTCACAGCAATGGTTGTTTCCTTTACACAACTTTGTAGCACTTAAAAAAACTTTCCTGTCATTAAATGTATTTCTCTCCGCTGCATTCTTCCTCGAACCACAAATTGGATTGGAACTCATGACAACTTAAAAAACGCTACCACCACCATAAAAACAGCATTTAAAACATTGTGTCCTCTCTGAAGGAACGGAGAATTTCAGATTTAAGGCCAGGATTGGAAGACGGAAAAAACACCAAGATGGAAACTTGAGAGGAACAAACTGATTTTATCCTGGAGAGAATTTCAAACCCCTAAATTCAGATGTGATGGATTCAGGGAAACTTTGCCACACAGTGCAGAACTTAGAAATGATGTGTTATTTTTTTTTTAAATAAGATCATTCCTCTTGCTATCTTTTCGCGGTGTATAAAGATGTCAAATGCCACTTCCCTGTCTCTCTTCTTCTCTGAAAATCTGTGCTATTTAAAGCTATGTTTTGACATGCACTTCTATCTCAAGGAGGCCTGATTCACTTTCACATAGCACAGACTGCTGGTCCTGCACACTTTCTCACTCTCTCTCACACACACACACACACACACAATAGACAGACGTTTTGCTCTTCCTGTTTGGCCCTATAAGCGGTGTGGTTTCCTTGGCCCAGGTCCTCATTCTTTCTCCGTTTGGAGTTTGGCTGGAGGATTGAGGATCCTGCTCCCTGACCCCCATCACCCTTTCACTTACTGTATGATGAGAGGGTGTGGTGAAGTTTGCTCTGCTACTGGAGTTTTCACAATAAAAACAGAGACTGTAGGTTATAATTCTGCTTCTGTGTTGTTGGTCTATATGAGATGCGTTTCACTCATGTCCAATTTATGATCATAGACTTTGGTATCTTGGCTTATCTTGAGACATGGATGAGATCTCTTTATAGGCGTCACTAAAAACAACAATAAAAAAATCAGAAAGTAGTAGATATGAGGAAGTCTTCATTTAGTTTTATTCTTATCTAGACTAAACGAATGAGATATTCAGTGATCTCACTTGTGAGGTTTCCTTCCTGTGGTTTCTTCCTTTCTTATCCTTAGTGTGTTGTTTCATCTATTCCTCCATGTCTGCAGAATTTGGGCCATGCATATAATCTTGGCTCTCCGCCAACAACAATATGTGCGCATACATGTCAGTTACACGAGAAGACGTGTGTGTAACAACAGCCAAGTAAAATCAAAATCAACAGCATTCTAAACAGAATCTGTCTTTAAAAACTACAATCTGAATCTAGTCTATGCTCCTGGTCCTGTCACACAAACTATGCACACCCGGACATCTCTCTATTGTTTAAGCAAAACAATCACTCAATCAGAGGAAAGTCTGTGAATCCCACTTCCAAAAAAAGTGCGCTTCCTGAAAACAAATATCACATCAAAAATCTAAATGACTAAAACAGATTCAAAACTTTTTTTAAACTTGCATAAAATATTCTGTTATTGCTCAACACAGATTTCTGTAAAAATAAATAAAAACTCTCTGTGACTTATATACTGTTGTTAAAACAGTAATAGGGCTATGTCCTACCTTACATACCACAAGTTTGCCATTGTGTCCTCTCTGTGCTTTAAGAAGCTCGTTCACCTCTTCTGTTTCTTCAGAGAAATAGGGCTTCAGAGGGGAAGGCAGACAAAAGACATTCAAGCAATGCCAGTGTAAAATTCTTGCAAAACATAAGCAGTGTTATTGTGTGTGGAAAAGGGAGGTGG
This sequence comes from Paramisgurnus dabryanus, assembly GCF_030506205.2. Classification (NCBI taxonomy): domain Eukaryota; kingdom Metazoa; phylum Chordata; class Actinopteri; order Cypriniformes; family Cobitidae; genus Paramisgurnus; species Paramisgurnus dabryanus. Next base: position 17,169,732 of record NC_133342.1, on the reverse strand, counting down.
GATGTGGGCACTTTGGATTTTCTTGGCTCCGCCTTGTCCAATCGGAGCAAGAGGGTGGAAAGCAGGGCTCATAATTCATCGAATGAATGTAAGAGGGCGGGCTGAACAACTAGGTGGTGGTGGAGCACTGTGCGACTGAAAATGAGAGATGTTTCTCTAAACAGGACCCATGTAATGGCAGGGGGCCTAAGTATACAATCTGAGGCACTCACAAAACATGTCAAACTGGGTGAAACAGGACCCTGTTGTGACCCAGAAGATTCTTTGCACACACCGTGCCACCCACACAGTTTAAGTGTAATTTAACCCACTGTAACATAGTAGTCGCCATCCATTATGATGATGAAAATATTGCTGAACTTCTTTAGGAGTCTTTAAGGGTTTTAGCCATTCATTCCTGATGTATCTCTGTTCCCTTCTTTTAGTGACTTTTATTCCAATCTGATTTTGTATTTTTTTATTGGAAAAGTTGGGAAACAGCTTCAGCTACTTTATAAAAATTATATTAAATCAACATATGTTTTTATGTTACTTTAACTTAACATTTTCATCTTTTTTCTAAGCTATGTCAAACTTTAAAAAGTGGCTTGAATTGACTTGCATAATTTAGTTGCATTTTTGTTACAGTAATGTGCAAAAACAGAAATTAATTAGTAACTGCATTGATCTGCAATGTTTTTCCATTTTTAAAAATGTTTGCTCAGGCAAGCACTACCATTGTTGTTGTTTGTACTAACGTAGACATGTTTGCTTGGTGGACAATAAAAAAGACTAGATGTATATCTATAGAAACAAACAAAATCATGCGTGGGCTTGTTTTACTTTGGCCAATCTACAGTAACAACCACCTACATTAAAATATAATACAAAATATAACAGAACTAAATAAGGAAATCAAAGAAACAATTCTAGCTCTGTGACTGACAAACTGTGAGATATAAAAATACCATATAAAAATACACTTTGTGCATGTGACACCCACTAAACAAAAAGACTTTAGTCATCTGACTTGCATGGTCTTACATGATTGATGGGGACAACTATGCATAACTACAGTTCCTCAACTGTCAAAGATGAAAGAAACACATGTCAACTTTCCTTTTGCTAATAGGAAAAATTCTCACAACATTTAACTATATGTTTTTATGATTTAATACCGATACAATCACCAGAATACTGTTTTTAGTAATTATAAATTATTATTTTAACTTCTTATATGTTTGTTAGTCATGGCCCTAGTAATTTGGGCCTGAGGTGGGATAAAATTATTTCCCATAAGTTCAGCAGTAATGAAATACATTTTAAAGTAAAATAATGAATTCATAATGAAAGCAATGAATTTTAAATGATACCATATTAAATATTTTATTGCATTAAACAGTGATGATACTGTGAATAGTTCATTTTTTTATGTTACCAAAAATCCATCCAGAAGGAAGAAAAAATTGTACTTTTAGAGCATTTGAAAAATAAATTCTCTATGGTTATTTTATAGCTAAAATCTTAAAGGCAAACACCACCGTTTTTCAATATTTTACTATGTTCTTACCTCAACTTAGACAAATTAATGCATACCGATCTTTCTTCAATACGTGCACTTAATCTTTGTACAGCGTGTCGTGAATGTGTTAGCATTTAGCCTAGCCCCAATCATTCTTTAGGATCCAAACAGGGATAAATTTAGAAGCCACCAAACACTTCCATGTTTCCATATTTAAAGACGGTTACATGAGTAGTTACACGAGTAAGTATGGTGGCACAAAATAAAATGTGACGAACTATAATGTATGTTGGAAGAGCACTTTGTGCTGCAAACTAAGTGCTCTTCCGCCGTACAATTTTGTTCTTATTTTTTATCCGCTTAAAAAATTGTTTTTAACATTTTATTTTGTGCCACCATACTTACTCATGTAACTACTCATGTAACAGTCTTTAAATAGGGAAAACATGGAAGTGTTTGGTGGCTTCTAAATTTATCCCTGTTTGGATCCTAAAGAATGAATGGGGCTAGGCTAAATGCTAACACATTCAAAACGGGCTGTACAAAGATTAAGTGCACGTATTGAAAAAAGATCGGTATGTATTAATTCATCTAAGTTGAGGTAAGAACATAGTAAAACATTTCAAAAACGGTGGTGTTTTCCTTTAAACAGCATGAAATTGATTCTTATAGTGATTTAGTGAGTAAAATGTTACAATAATCTTTACAATAAGTGTAATGCAACAGAGTTAGATTTCAGATTACATCATACTTCAACACAGCCCCAGTAATTGACAAAAAAGCGGATGAGGTCAGGTTTGCATCTGTGTCATACCTACACAAATTAATCTTTAACAGAAAGTGGATCAAGGTTTTCTGGGATTTTTGTTTGTCGGAACTCCGCTTGGCTTTAGCAGAATTATTCAACTCATTTCCATTTTATAGATAACCTCAGTTTGTGAAGGTCAAACTTCATGAACAAATTTGTGTCTAATGCTCCTCATAGCCATGTGTTTTGTTTGGCTCATCTAGTTTGACAAATGAACATGTTCAATGTGTTGTCACCCTACTCTAAATTCATCAATCACTGTGAATTTGGTGAAATACAGTAGAATACAGATGAAGCAAGCATTTTATTAAATAGGAAATAATCTCACTTGGTATCATTAATAATAAAGTTGGGCACTGAAGAGTTATAAAGTCAGAGATGTTTATATTACCATAGCCCAAAAAAGACTATAGACGTACAATAAGCAGAGCCATCTTTATATATGACAACTGGGACTAAACGCATCTTTACGCTGCTGGTTGAATAGAAACTTGGGTCCATACATATAATTTTGTCCCAGGCCCCATGAATTCTAGTGGCCAAAATCAAAGTAGCTGTCGTTGGTAAATGGAGGGGTACTTTGTTATAGTGACCACAGAGAATCAAATACCCCATAATCTAAAAAGGCAAGATGACACTTTAATTGCTGAAAATGCACAATGTATTGCATCATGAAACTTTTTCTTTTTAGAAACAAAAACAAAATAGCACAAATTCTTATGGTGTTTTCTAAGGTAAGACATTTAAAAATGTTTAACCCTACGTATAATGGACATGATATCATGCTCAGAAAAAATTGACAAAGCTGTCAACGGGGCACATTTATATAAGTGTGCTTATAAGTAACTTAAAGGTACATATTGGTAACTAAAATGTACATATCTGTATACTTACTGTCCATTTTAAAAAATTACTTTCCCAGTGACAGCTTTGGTTACTTTCTTTCTGTTAGTACTGCATATAGCAGCAAATTAAAGGATTAGTCAATTTTCTTAAAAAAAAATCCAGATAATTTACTCACCACCATGTCATCCAAAATGTTGATGTTTTTCTTTGTTCAGTCAAGAAGAAGTTATGTTTTTTGAGGAAACCATTCCAGGATTTTTCTCATTTTAATGGACTTTAATGGACCCCAACACTTTTGCACAGTTTTAATGCAAATCCCAAATGAGGCATAAGGGTCTTATCTAGTGAAACCATTGTCATTTTTGGCAAGAAAAATAAAAAATATGCACTTTTAAACCACAACTTCTCATCTTCCTCCGGTCCTGTGATGCGCCAGTGCGACCTCACATAATACGTCATCACGTCAAGAGGTCACGGATGACGTATGCGAAACTACGTCCCAGTGTTTACAAGCGTGGAAAAAGAGCACCGTTCAGACGTTATTGTATGTCGAATGATACTTATTAATGTCTTTGTGTCAGTTTATTGTTAAAAATGGTCCACAAATGTGCGTTTCATATATGTAACACGTGACCTTTCGACGTCATTACGCAATTACGTGAGGTCGCGCTTGCTCGTCACAGGACCGGAGGAAGACGAGAAGTTGTGGTTTAAAAGTGCATATTTTTTTATCGTTTGACTAGATAAGACCCTTATGCCTAATTTGAGATCATTTAGAGTCCTTTGAAACTGCAATTTTAAACTGCATTAAAACTGTTAAGTGCTGGGGTCCATTAAAATCAGAAAAATTCTGGAATGTTTTCCTCAAAAAGCATAATTTCTTCTTGACTGAACAAACAAAGACATCAACATTTTGGATGACATGGTGGTTAGTAAATTATCTGGAAAGTTTTTTTATTTTTTTTTTTTGAAAATGGACTAATCCTTTAACATCCACACAGAACCCGTGACTGCATAGCAATGAGTAGCAAAATAGCATAACATTGTGGTGAGTCACATTTTCTTAAAAAATAGACCGTTTTTCAAATAACTTTGGAACTGTTTTGTTTTCCGAACAGCTATTTGGAGTGCTGCCTGCTGATGCATTCAAAGTATGTGGTATACCATCCTGAAAAAGACTTTTACAGCCACAAGCTGTTGTATTGTAGTGCTTGTTTTTCACTCATTCTCAAAATAAAATGGTCACCTCAGGCCATTCTACTAAATCAATATACACAAAAAGACACACATAGTGCAAACAGACTCACCATATAATCTTTGTAACATTATGTTATGTAAACTGCGAAGAAGTGTTGTTTTTATGGTGATAAGCAGTCCTTTATTTGCTTATCCGAAACAGGGTTGGGATTTGTAAAGGTCTGCTTAATGATCAACAGCGGGAGTATAAAAGAAGCTCAAAAATCCTAAAAAAGTCTCTCTGCAACGATCACTACAACCATGAATTTGGTTTTGATGTTCGTTCTCCTGGCTTTATCTGAGTCCGTCCCCGCTGAATTCACCTTACCTGAACTTCAGACAGAGACACGGTCACGCTTTGCAGCTCTGGATGAGGTCCGGCTTTTGGCAAACGGCATGCTACAGCTCGGCCACAGCCTGCGGGACTTTGTGCAAAACACAAAGAGTCAGATTAATGACATTTTCCAGAAGCTCAACATCTTTGACAAGACTTTTTACCAGCTTTCTGTGCTAACCAGTGAGATCAAGGAGGAGGAAGAGGAGCTGAAAAAGACCACGGTGATCCTGAAGGCAAATAACGAAGAAATAAAGACCCAGTCATTGGAGATCAGCTCTAAAGTGGATGATATCATAAATGAGAGAAACCACCTGAGGAAGCAGGTGGTTGGATTGGAGGAGAGGTTAAGTGGACTTTCCCAAAGTTTGCTGTCACCTGATCAGGTTGCAGAAATCTCGACCCTCAAGGTATGAACGAAGCAAATAGTTTTTTATAAACTTGTGTGAATGCACGAACAGATAACATGTTAAGTTGTAACATTCCCAAGTTGGAAAGATGTTGAGATGTTGATGTTGTCCTTTAGGAGGTAATCCAGGTTCAGGAAAGAAGCATACATGATCTTCTGAAGACTGTTAATGAACAAAGTGAACAACTCAACAACCAAAAGACCAAGATCAATGGCCTGGAAAATAAAGTACGGATAATTCACAGCAAACAAACACCTATAAAACCCTACATGCACCACACAAAACACACTAGAAACTGCAAGCATTAAATCTCCATACTTCAATTATCTAGATGAGCTCTGCCTGGATTCAAGAAACTGCTGAAAATTCAGACAGGAACCTTCAAACTGACAGCGTCTCTGGATATCTACCGTACTACACATCTGATGGAAGCTTCTCAAGTGGTATATGAGGTGCATTAACAGTTTGTTTCTTCAGTATCTAACTGCAAATAGACCGACATGTGGGTTTGTGTTGTAGATCTTCCCAAGGATTGTGGTGAGGTATCCAACAGAGGACACAAGTCCAACGGCCTGTATGCCATTAGGCCAAACCAGTCACAAACATTTCTTGTGAATTGTGAATTCACAGAGGGTAATAATATCTTTATTCTTCAGCTTTGAATTCGTAAAGCAGCAAGAGATGTTTCCCTTCTACAATTGAGACATTCTTATTAAAGTTTAAGATGGAAATAATGTGCTAGTGTCCTCATAAACGAATCACTGTCCCCCACAGATGGAGCGTTTACGGTCATCCAGCGCAGACATGATGGCTCTGTGGACTTTGACCAGTCCTGGGAGAAATATGAGGATGGATTTGGAGACTTCAGTAGTGAGTTTGAACTTAAATGTTGTGCTCGTAAAGTTATTAGTGTATGTCTTTATAGCAGTTGTTGTGTTTATAGTTTGCACCACAAAAGGGCACTTAGTTACGGAGTCTAAGATCATTTTTATTATCTAATTTCCTAAGACATTGTTGCCTTTCTTGTCATACTACATACTTAATAGTTCAACCAAAATTCTGTCCATTTACTCACCTTCATGATCTTCTAATCCTGTATAAGTTTCTTTATTCTGTTGAACACAAAGGGGCGGTTTCCTGGAAAGGGTTTAGATTAATCCTGGACTAGTCTTTAGTTATATTAGGGCATTTAAGTAGTGTTTACTAACAAACCCTACAAAAATCCATACTGGTGTGCATCTGATGGCACTGATATATGTTAGATACAGTACGTCAGTGCAAGGTGTTTTTAAATTAAGGCAGCTCAACATGCATTTTAATCTGAGACTATGGTAATCCTTGACCAGGCAAACCGCCCCATAAAAAGATATTACGGTAACACTTTACTTGAAGGGGTGTTTATAAGACTGACATGACATGTTTATAATCTTGACATGACATGTGTCATGAACATGAAGTAGATTTGATGCACATTTATGACAACTGTCATTAAGTGTCATTTGTTCAATTGACAAATTTGTTCAAATACAACATTAGATTGTATGCACGTTCATGACACATTTCATGATTACGAATGTGTTATGTCAGTCTTATGAACACTCCTTTGAGTAAAGTGTTACCGATATTTCTATAATTGATGGTAAGCACACAGTTGACGGTACCCAATGACTTCCATAGAAGTAAAAACAAATAATATGGAGGTCAATGGGCACGGGCAACTCTGTGCTTACAATCATTATTCCAACTATATTATTTTGTGTTCAACAGAATAAAGAAACTCATTCAGGTTTAAAACAACATGAGGTTGAGTAAATAATGACAAAATGTTCATTTTTGGGTGAACTATCCCTTTAAAAGAAATATTATTTATGATTATATACTGTATGTGGTTACATTTCTGCACACTTCAAAGTTATTAATCGTTACTTATAAAATTAATTTCTTCATTGTGAATAGATGAGTAAATCTGATAATATCATTACATTTCAGTGTCTCTGTAATTGAAAAAAATGCTACCATGACAAAATTTTAATTATTAGAAAGGGGCAAAAGAAAATCTGTAATATTATAATACAACTAGATAAATGTGTCACCTGCCTTTGTTTCATACTGTAGGTGAGTTCTGGCTGGGGCTTAAAAAGATCTATGCTATTGCACATCAGGGAAACTCTCTCCTGCATATCCAGATAGAGGACTGGAGGAAGGAAAAGCATTTAGTGGTTTATCAGTACATCCTGGAGGACGCCGCCTCCAACTACACCATCCACCTGAAGCTGCAGTCGGGTGATCTGAGCACTGCCGTGGATGAACACATCGGCTTGAGGTTCTCCACTAAAGACCATAATGATGGAAACCTTGATCCAAGCTGTGTCCAAGACTACACAGGTATGATGCTTCCGAGATGTTTTTTAGATACTGTAATTTATGCCTTAAATGAATTGCTATATTGTACTATAAACACTAAGGAACATAAACCAGCCCAAACCAGCTCGAAAATTGCATAGTGAACTTGTATTTCTCTGTCTGCTGTTCCCTAGGTGGTTGGTGGTTTAGCCTTTGTGGGGACATTAACCTGAATGGCAAATATATTCAGAGTAGACCTCGTAAAAAGGGAACCCACTGGAAACCTGGCAAGAAAACCAACAGCCTCAAGGCCTCAAAAATCTCCATTCATCATCTCACAAAATCACAAACCCCTTAATATCAGTATATGTGCATAAATATGGTATGCTGCTGTTAAAATGATCAGACCTCCAATACACATACTGTACACGCCAAACAGCTGCATGAGTGTTTTTGTTAACTAGGTAGCATTGTAATACAACATTATACAATATAACCAGGGTGCGATTTGCTGGGGGGGATGCGTGGGATTTCCCCCTTTCTGGTCAATGTATCCCTGCCTCTGCTTAATAATTTTTATCCCCGGTGGGGATAAATTTATCCCCCCCTCAAAGTGATCAGTGCTACTACACTAGTGGCGAGACGGATCACAAAACTTATCACGGATCCGTGGTTTGAATAAAGTCAATTTTGTTTTAAAATGCGCTGCTTTGGCTGGCTCTGATACAGCTGCCGCGCAGCTTCACCACTCTGAAGACTTGCTCAATGTCCCGCCCACGGCGCTACCTGATTGGTTACAGAACCGGTTACACCTCACGAGTAAAAGCCTATCAACACATGCGAGATGGTTATGGAGCTGTGTGTCGAAACGATGGAAGGCAGCATATTCATCCGCATATTAATAAAGCGAGAATAAACATCACAATCTGATAATCTGTTTATGATGACAAGCAGAGTAAGTGTCCCAGTCACACCACTGAGAATGGCAGAAGTGACACATGATAAATGCAGATGAGGCGTTTAGCGAGGCGCGGGCGCGTCCAGTTTGCGCAAATGAGGCTAATTGACATAATGCATCTGTCTTTTCTATCATTTCACTGTAGCTCAGCATTGCGGTGTAAAGTTAATGTTATTACTTTAAAAGCAGCAGTAAAGCTGTTTCTACTGTTATGGTTTAACTTTGCAATCAATACATTGTTCATATATGTTTAAGTTGACACTACATTGTGCCATACAGTTTTGCCATTCAAGATTTAATTCTTGCGTGTTTTTTCGTTGTGCATGATCACAGTTCATATGTGTGGGGAAAGATAAACTATTAGTGTAAAAATATTGCGTTAGGCTGCTTCATGAGTTAAGAATTTTTTTACAATTCCTGCAAATGCAGTGATGAAGTTAATGTTCTCATGATTTATTTTTATGAATTAAAATGTTTTGAAATGTGCTGTGAACAGACGCATTATGTCAAGAATGATAAAAAATCGTCAATAAGCTCATAATTTGCGCTAAAATAGTCTAAATGTTTAGTTTAAAACCATTTTAAAAAGCTGGTTATTTTGATGTTTCTGCGCAAGTTCAGCAGACAGTGAGGTTCGGGTTTGTTCCGATCAGAGCTCGTGAGCGGAGAGCGCATTTCTGAATATTAGAAATATTTTAATTAGAAATATATATAAAAAAAATATATTATAATGGATTTTTGTTAGGTCGGACAATGATTACCAAATTTCTCTCTCATATTGCTCTTCATAACCACTGAAAACAGTCAAAAAAGTAAAAACTAGTGGTGGGTTCAAAATAACTCATGACGAAATATGGTGAGTACCCACCGTCGCCGAAATCGACGCCTCTGAAAACATCCCCCCCTCTGTTTTTTTCACAAATCGCACCCTGAATATAACAATATTTTAAGCACTGTTTCATATTTAAGTAAGCACCTATGAATAAGTATGATAAATCAAAGATGAGACATTTACTGTACACTATCATTAGGCAAAGTGTATTGCACATGATTCAGTCTCTCCTGCAGTTAATTACATTGCAATGTGTCCAACCAGGAAACCTTTATTTAACTTTATTTTAAGAACCGGTGTCTCTCATGTGTTTGAGTGAGTCACATTGACTTAAAAATATGCAAGTACAAACACACATGAGTACAGTATTCAGTTTTTGCTTTATGTTGTATGTAAAAATTATCAAGAAAACAAAAATTGTACACAGACAATGTTACTGCAAGGAAATAAATGTGTATAGATACAGCAACATTGCCCCCTTGTGAGCATTGAATATAATGACAATTTTTAAAACCTTTTTTGAAGTACATTAAAATTATGAAAAATTGTATGATATAATATAATATAATACTATAACTGTTGAGGTTGAACATTACAAAACATGATTGATCTTCGTAACTTTTTTGTGTTCAAAATTTATTTAAAAAAATACATGAGAATGTACAACATAAATCAATTTTCCAAACCGTGTTTTTGTTTTACGTTGAATCATTATGATAAACTTATAATAAGTGTTTATATTCGGACTATTTTGGACCGGTCTGGAAGGAACCACTGCGGAGTAGCACAGTACCTGCGTGACTCGTCAGAAATAAACAGCGAGAACAGCTCTAGCTACAATGTTCTTCCGCAAGACGCATGTAGTTCCGTTTATTAACAGCTTAAGCGCCAAAAGTGATCGACCACAGCAGGTTAGTGCATATTTGGCATTTGCTAGTAAATAAATAACATTACAATGACATATATAACCATACACTCACCATTCATGTGTTTTCCTTCTGGAGCCTGATGCACCTGTTAGTTTCAAAACATCAATCAAGACATTTTATCCTTAAGTATCCGAGATGTCGCAAGCTCTGTCAAAGCCCCCAGGTGGTGGCCCACTTGTATCAAACTATATGACGAGGGATCCTGTGTGTTCCTGGGAGATTTAGCATGTCAAAACAACTCATGCAGCAGCCAAACATCATTGGCTTATTCAATCAACATCGGCTCTATTTAGCCTCTGAGAGTGGATGGCTTGTCATAAGGGCAAAGATCATCTTATGCATCTGCCTCAACGGGCCTTTGAGGGCAAGGGTGTCTGACAGTGATGCCCATGAACATGTGTGAGGAAACGTCTTTAGTTACCATCCGCCTTTGCCATGTTTATTTTTATCCAGTTCACGGCTTCAACCCAAGACCCCGTAATGCCATAAGTCAGTCTCTCTCTCTCTTTCTCTCTCTCTCTCTCTCTCTCTCTCTCTCTCTCTCTCTCTCTCTCTCTCTCTCTCTCTCTCTCTCTCTCTCTCTCCACTAAGGGAGACCCAATAACAGGTTTTCCTTGGGTCTTCCTCATTTGTTGGGAGCAATGAACGATAGTCCCTTGGAAGTGTTGACTTTGCCTACTGCTCCATACCCTGACCAGAGGCCTGGAACCAGTGGTTTAAGGAAGAAGGTCCATGTTTTCCAGTCTAAGAAGAACTATCTGCACAACTTTATTCAATGTGTCTTCTCCTCCATCGACCTGCGGGACAGGCAGGGCTCCACTATGGTGGTGGGTGGGGATGGACGCTACTTCAATTCGACTGCCATCCAGGTCATAGTGCAGATTGCTGCTGCAAATGGGGTCAGTTCTGATTCTAAAGTTTTCTGCTTTTTGAATACACAGATTTTCAATGATTTATATATGATTTTGAATCAGGGGATTATGTTGCTCATACACCTGTTGCTATTTCCAGATGTTCATCTTTTATAGCTACATGTTTGGATGCACATTATGGTAATTGAATAGCAAACAATAGAAAATAAAAAATGTTTTTGAATCTTTAAACACAAGTTGATAATATATGAAAGGGATAGTTGTTACTTATGTTGTTACAAACCTGTATACATCTCTTTGTTATTATAAACATGAAATATTTTTTTTGAGGAATATTTGTAACCAAACCAATCAGAGGCCCCATTGACTTTCATTGTATTGTAATTCCTCCTATGGAAGTCAATGGGGTCTTTGATCGGATGACAGAATTTCCATTTTTTGGTGAACTATCCCTTTAATAAGTCATATAATTTTTTTTTCAGATTTGTTATTGACCTCGTTCCGTCCAACATTTGCCAAAAAATATATTATTGACACAATTGTTGGGTATTTTATATTTTTAAGATGGCTGGTACAATTGGAAAACTCCCATGTTGGTGACATATCAACTTAACTTTCCCTTGTAAATACATGAGTCATCCATCTTTACTGTAAGGCTTTAGGCTCATCATATAAGCTAACACCTGAGTCGTTACTCAGTTACTATAGTTGATCTGGTGACAGAATAAGTTAAAGGGCCATGTCACAAGAATTTTTTAAGATGTTAAATAAATCTTTGGTGTCCCCATAGCACATATGTGAAGTTTTAGCTCAAAATACCATATAACTAATTTATTATAGCATGTTAAAATTGCCACTTTGTAGGTGTGTGCAAAAATGTGCCGTTTTGGGTGTGTCCTTTAAAATGCAAATGAGCGGATGAAGTGCAAACACTGATCACAATGATGGTGGTTTGTTGAAATTGAAACTCAATTGTGCTGTGAATCATTTTCTCTCTCTCACTTTATCTCTGCACTAAATGGCAGTGCTGTGGTTGGATAGTGCAGATTAAGGGGTGGTATTATGATAATAAGAGCTCCTTATGACATCATAAGGAGAGCCAAATTTCAACAAACCTATTTTTCATCTGCTTGCAGAGAATGGTTTACCAAAATTAAGTTACTGGGTTGATCTTTTTCACATTTTCTAGGTTGATAGAAGACCCAATCATAGCACTTAAACATGTAAAAAGTCAGATTCTCATGCCATGGCCCTTTTAACTTAATTTCTATTTTGTAAATAACTGATTCAGTCTTTATATAAGGCTTTGGGCTAATAATAAAAGCAAACAAAACTATATGTTTGTACTTAATCATTTTACTATAGTACACTATCTGTTACTTTCAGTATAAGCAATAGCAACCTTAATAGGCTATTTTTAAAGGCATATAAGTATATATTGTGTCCTAAAATCATGACCAGTTACAAATGACATTTTATGTGATGGGGCTGCTATCACATTAATGTATTTCTCGACTCTTACTGCATACACATCTTAGGTGGGTCGTCTCATAATCGGTCAGAATGGCATCATGTCCACTCCAGCTGTGTCTTGTGTCATCAGAAAGATCAAAGCTATTGGTGGAATTATCCTTACAGCCAGTCACAACCCTGGAGGACCTGATGGAGACTTTGGCATTCAGTTCAATACTGCTAATGGAGGTAAAATATAACTTATACAGTATGTGATCAAGAGGGTAAAGTAAACATTTCTCGGGTATTTTTAAAAATATACCAAATCACAACTTAACCCCTTCAGACCTTTTTTATCCAATGTGCAAACAATGTGCTCTATTTTGATTGGTTGATCAGCATTTTATTTTTATTATATGTTTATTCCAGTGGACGCAGCTAAAGTATTTTTTTTTTTTGTTTCTTAATTGTTTGCAATTGTTTTCTACATAAAATCATCTTACATAATGTAAAGAACATTCTGTAAAAATATAATATTTTGATTTCTTTAATATTGACTGAGTATGATAGCATATTAATTGTTTTTCTTGAAATGTATTTTTCTCAATTAATTTTCACTGTTATAAAATCTTATATGAATCTTTAAATCTTAAATACAGGTCCAGCACCAGAATCCGTGACAAACAAAATCTTTCAAATGTGCAGATCCATAGAGGAATATGCCATCTGTCCTGAACTCAAAGTGGATCTGGGAACCATTGGCAGACAATCATTTGATCTAGAAAACAAATTCAAACCTTTTACAGGTGAAGCCTTTAACAACAAACCTGATATTTTAAAAGTATCCCAATATGAAAATTGGCGATCTACAGTATGCATATGTGAAACAAATACATTCTCTGTCAATATTCTGTGGTGCAGTCGAAATCGTGGACCCAGTTGAATCCTATGCCAACACGCTGAGAAACATCTTTGACTTTGCTGTTCTGAAGGAGCTGCTCTCTGGAGAAGACCATATACAGATCCGTTTAGATGCCATGCACGGAGGTGAGGACCATATTTGTTTTCACTTATATGAAACAAACAGGCCACTGAGGAAGTACCATGACCAATAATTCATCAAGTACAGCAACTTATTTTCAACATAGCAAAAGGAACATCTAGGGTTGTAGCAGCTGCATCGAATGGACCTAATGTGTGCCAGCTGCAAAGGGTAACGTTTAGGCTTACGTTCCTACTCTGTATGAGATAGAGTTTCTGTACAGGGTGTGATCTTAAAGATTAAGATGAGCTTTTTGACATAACATTAAAACTAAGCACGCTCTCCTCTTTAAACTACACCACCATTAAGATCACTGATGGGTCCCTTGAAATTTAAAGGATATCACATTGATGGTACACTCTTAGAAGTGTCTTATTGGTTCTCTCTTAAATCTTTTTAAACGCTTTTCAGTGGTTGGACCGTACATAAAGAAGATCCTGTGTGAGGAGCTGGGCTCCCCTGCAAACTCAGCCATTAACTGCGTACCCCTGGAGAACTTTGGAGGACGGCATCCAGACCCCAACTTGACCTATGCTGCTGACCTTGTTGAGACGATGAAGAGTGGACAGTATGACTTCGGCGCTGCTTTCGATGGTGATGGTGTAGGTGTTGAGATGTTACCTAAATCATCCATCCATCAAGCTCAAAGTTGCTAGCTCAAGTGACAATTTTTCTTGACCCTGGCCTGACCCAGTCTCTTTCTAGGACCGTAATATGATCCTGGGGAAGCATGGCTTCTTTGTAAACCCTTCAGACTCGGTCGCTGTCATTGCTGCAAATATCTTCTGCATCCCATACTTTCAGCATACAGGAGTAAGAGGCTTTGCTAGGAGTATGCCCACCAGTGCAGCCCTTGACAAGTGAATATAACTTTGAAATGTTTTACATTGCATGAATCAACGAAAGAGCACTTGATATGATCAATTAATCTTTACTCAATGTGCTTTGATTTGTAGGGTGGCCAAAGCCACCAAGATCCAACTGTATGAGACACCAACGGGATGGAAGTTTTTTGGAAACCTGATGGACGCAGGTCGTCTTTCACTTTGCGGAGAGGAAAGTTTTGGCACAGGTATTGAGTGGATTAAGTTAATGGGGAAAACTTTGTAAAATGTATTACATAGCACTCTGCAATACAACATTACAAAATAAACTATCAGGGGAAACCGAACCTCCTGTTTCATATAGGGGTCCTGATTTATTTTACCATTATGACCAGATGACTTTCACACAGAACACGTAGCAAGAAAGATGTGATTAAACTTATCATCCTTTCTTAAGGTTCAGATTATATACGTGAGAAGGACGGACTTTGGGCAGTGCTAGCATGGCTTTCTATTTTAGCCACAAGGAGGCAAAGTGTAGAGGATATAATGAATGAACACTGGAGAACCTACGGCAGGAATTACTACACCAGGTGTGGTGTACTTTATATTGAGATGTTTTTGGAAGATAAATGGTCTATGTCAACACCTACAGGGTACAGTTTAGACAAATATTTATTTTTAAAGATGATGATCTATTTCTACCTTACAGATTTGACTATGAGGAGGTGGATTTAGATGCAGCGGTGGATATGATGTTGGATCTTGAGCTGATGATTTCTGACAAGGCATTTATTGGACAAATATTTGAGGTGGGGGAAAAGAAATACCAAGTGGAGACAGCAGACAATTTTGAGTACAGTGACCCTGTGGATGGAACCATATCAAGAAACCAGGTAATACTGTCGTATATAGAAATAGGTAGGCCTATGGTGTGTGTCTGTATGTGTATATTTATTTATTTATATTTATGTATATATTTAGGGTAAAGAAATGGTACCTTTGGCTTTATAACCTAAATAATAAGTAAAATAAAATATTTTAATCTGTTTAGAGTTAAATTAAATATTAAAAAACCACTAGGCTTAAATTGGTTTAAATATTTGGCAACCTATTTAGGTAGATCAACATATATTTTTTGACCACATAAATAAGGTGACTTTCCTAGTTATTGTATTGACAATTACAATAAAATTATTGTGTTGACCTACACATTTTAGTGAGGTTTCCACGAGCAAATAATTTTTTAAAAAAACTAGCAGTGTTAAAACAACTTATGTTTTTTCTGTAGGGCCTGCGGATCATTTTTACAGGAGGTTCACGCATTATATTTCGTCTTAGTGGGACTGAAAGTTTTGGAGCCACAGTTCGTCTGTATATCGATAGTTACGAGAAAGATGTGAACAAGATGTTTCAAGACCCACAGGTAAAGCAAGATAGATATTTTCATATCATATATATATATATATATATACAAAGTTTTATAAATGTCTATATAAATTGAAATAGAAAAGTACAATGTTTATTCTCTTGTCATACTTTAGGTGGCGCTGATGGAGCTTGTTACTATTGCCCTGCAGATTTCACAGATACATGAAAGAACCGGGCGAAGTGGCCCTACTGTTATTACATGATTACATTGTCTATGTGTTATATTTGCGCACATTCTGGCCATATTACATTGACGTTCTTGCTCCGTTTGGCGTAGGACATCAAGTCACGCGAGAGCGATTCTAAAGCATGCGGAGCTGTCTGCTCTCGCGGTACTTTGATGTCAAACGCAGATCGTCTGCTCAGCACCGCAGCAAAGGCTTCCTGACAACTCTGATTTAGGTTATTTCCCACCTCAACCAGGGAATGGCGTTCTTTACGTTACTCAGCAACACTACATATTTGATGTTACTAAATCTTTAGTAACTTTAATGTTTTCATGTTACTAAAATACGTTTTATTGTTACTTAATAACGACGGTCTTGATGTAGGAAATATCTTAAATCCGAGTAACGCAGCATAAATTACGTAAGGTTACCAAGCAACGGTGTTCACGAGACACACGCTCACAAAAGCTTGATCTTAAATTCGCTGCCAAACAACGAGATGTGAATAAATACGAAACTGAGAGGTAACTATTTATAAAAAAAAAGTTTTTATATGTCTTAACTGTGAAACATGTATTTTATATTACGTACTTTGTTATATTCCAAATATAAAGTCATTAGTTACACCTGGCGAGTTGACAGTAGCTAACTATAGTACTGTTAAATAGAAATGTTTTCCTTTATGAATGCAAATATTACAGAGTTGACGTCACTTGTGTGTAAAGTAGTCTAAATAAAAATTGTGTTTCGATACCCTTAAGAGTTTACATTTTATTGACCACATTAGGATAACTGATGCATTCTTGTCTATTATTAAAATACAAAGATAAATTTACAAGGGCACTAAAAAGGCAAGATAGCAGTAAAAAAAAAAACAACGATCTGTGCTTATAATGAGCAGGTTGGATTCACTGATCTGAATGCTGTTCACCATTCTTCAAAGATGCTGATGCTGTCCTCTTCATCACCACAAATCATCTAAGACAACATGAGGAACAACAAGGAGCTGGAGAGTGAGAACAACTTACGGGTTCACCAACCCATCTCATGTCATTACATCACACAATAATGTTTGTAAAATCCAAGATAAAGTCTCATGAGATTAGGAGCAGTAATTTCAGTCTTTGACATGGCCTCAGTTATGGTTATATTTTCACAGACTGTTCTTTACATTATATAGGATGGTTTATGTAAAAAATAGCAAGTCACAAAACAACAAGCTGGGTTTTCACAGACAGGGTCACGTATATCAAGACATTTATCTCCAACTTTCTATCACAGATGCTGTTACAAATGTAAGGATGGACGAACAAATGTAAGGCTGACATAATTCCTGTATATTTGCATTTCTCTACTTCTTTGTAATGGACATAAAAATGTTTTTTATACACTAGTGTCTCTTTTTACAAGACGTCTACGTAGAATTCCCTTTGATGATTATATCAGTATGTGGACGAAGATTGCCACCACCAACCCTGAAGTTCTGATGAGTAGAGAATGTAAGTGTCTGTACTGATAATACAGAAAGCCTGTTAATACAGTGAAAAAGTGTCGCTCCCCTCCAGATATTTGTCACACATTAATGTTTCAGTTCATCAAACAAATTTAGGGAAAGCATCTGGATGAATACACAATTTATTAATTTCATTTTTGAAAAATACTGTGTTAAGTGAAAGAATTTATTAGGATTTATTTTATTTCCTTTCCTTTGATGTCATTCTGATACCCACACTCCAGTCTAGTAGGTGGTGGTAATGCGCCTTTTACATGAGTTACCAACCGCCATTAAACCTGAAAGAAGAAGAAGTGAAGTAGACCAAAAGATCCTCAAAAGCTAGCCATCATGTCGAGATTTAGAAACAAATGATAGATAAAGTAATTGAGATCTATCATTCTGGAAAAGGCTATAAAGCCATTTCTGAAGCTTTGGGACTTAAGTGAACCACAACGAAGCAATTATACAAAAATGGCGAAAACATGGAACAGTGTAGAACCTTTCCAGGATTGGCTTCAGTTAAGGTCAGTGTCCATGACTCCATCATAAGAAAGATACTGGGCAAAAATGGCCTGCATGGCAGAGTTGAGCAAACCACTGATGAGCAAAAAGAACATAAAGGCTTGTCTCAATTTTGCCAGAAAACATCTTGATGATCCCCAAGACTTTTGGGAAAATACTCTGTGGACTGAAGAGATAAAAGTTTAACTTTTTGAAAGGTGTGTGTCCCATTATGTCTGACGTAAAAGTAAAACAAAATTTTAGAAAAAGAACATCATACCAACAGTAAAATATGGTGGTGGTATTGTGATGGTCTGGGCTGTTTTGCTGCTTCAGGACCTGGAAGACTTGCTTTGATAAATGGAACCATGAATTCTGCTGTCTACCAAAAAATCCTGAAGGTGAATATTCGGCTATCTGTTCGTGACCTCAAGCTGAAGTGAATTCTGCAGCAGGACAATGGTCCAAAACACACCAGCAAGTCCATTACTGAATGGCTGAAGAAAAACAAAATGAAGACTTTGGGGTGGCCTAGTCAAAGTCCTGACCAGAATCCTATTGAGATGCTGTGACATAACCTTAAAAAGGCGGATCATGCTTGAAAACCCTCCAATGTGGCAGAATTACAACAATTGATGAGTGGACCAAAATTCCTCCACAGCGCTGTAACTGACTCACTGCAAGTTTTCGCAAATGCTTGATGCAGTTGTTGCTGCTAAGGGTCACCCAAACAGTTATTAGGTTTAGGGGGCAAACACTTTTTCACATAGGGCCATGTAGTTCTGGATTTTGTTTTCCCTTAATAATAAAAACATTCATTTAAAAACCGCATGTTGTGTTCACTTGTGTTATCTTTGACTAATATTTAAATGTGTTTAGTTTGGTGATCTGAAACATTAAAGTGTGACAAATATCCAAAAACACTTTTTCACACCACTGTATATTAACACATAATATTAGCAAATGTAATGTCCAGCTAAAGCGTTGACAAGTGGTTGGTCTACCCAACCTTATTGTAAATTTCACAGTAGCCCTTGATGAACTCGCATACACACAGAGGTTTGCAGACTCTTACAGGTCATCCGTCAGTGAACCATGCGATCGTATTCAATCAGAAAACAACTGTAACAAGTAAGTTATGTATAATTAATTCCAATTAAATAGCCTCAAACATAAACTAGTTCCATAGAAATGTATGGACTTCTCAATATTGCAAACCCTCTTGTACCCATCCATCAATTCAATACTATACACAACTTTCATAATGTGTAGGGTCACAGGGAGTACAGGAACCTAACCATGCATATCTCAGGCCATACAGTATGCATGTGGACAGTCCCATCACAGATCCTCTCATACTGTTTTGCTTAAATACATTAGCATAGTCTATAATGGTTCCACAATGTCATTCAATAAATATAATGGACTACAATTTTATAGGCGTCTACAAAAACAAAACTCTCTGTCATTCTAACCTTTCTATACACAGTCCTGTTCAGAAGCTAAGTAACAAAGACACCAAAAAGAAAATAAATCGGGTGGAAAAAATGAGACGGGTCTATATGCAATGCAAAGCTCCAGGTGATGTTTACTTTAGATTATTATTTATATTTAAATTTCACCTTATCTTGGTAACAGTGGCAATAATCCCTTTTTATGCTTCTCTTATTAGAATTGCTGTCACCCCAGACTCCTGCTGAGGACACAGACGAACAGGAACACTGGGAGCAAGAAATGGATGAGCTGGTGGCATGGACTCACTCCCTCTCCATGAAAGAACTGGATGACCTGTGAACTCAAACATGTATTTGGAGGCATTTATAGGATTATGCATGTAAAAAGTAATATACAAACGGTCTCTTTGTCGGCAAATGGACTAAAATGCAATAACCTAAATGATTCAATAGTAAATAATTAGATTTACTAAGCAAAATACCATATAAAAATACTTTATTTCTTTAAAGAATTAAAATTTTGCAGAAAAAGCATACAAATGCAGAAATCATTACTCTCATGGAAGCTCAAGAAGAAGCATGTTATTGAAACACTCCAGTAAAACGTACCAGATATGCTTGCTTTGAGAATCTTCTGCGAGTTACACTTACATAATTTCAACTTGATATATGATACTGTTTTTAGTGAGGGTTAAATGTTGAGTAAACCTAAATTGAATACAGTCTGTTTTCATGACAGGAGGTAGATGAAATATTATAAATGGTTTGAAAAGAAAATAGCATTTAACATACAAAGCATTAGTCTTTCATTATAAAACATGGCTTTAGCTAGACAGTCCTGGATGCTGTTGGTCAAATAACTGTTTCAGCTGTGTAAAATACACTGACTACTAACCATCTACTAACCTTAACATTTATACATTTACATGTCAGAGTTTATCAACAGTTTATAAAAGCAATAATGGACACAGGCCATGCCATATTGTAAAAATACTATTGGTCAAATTTTAAGGGTCTGCATTCATATTTTATCCACATTATAGAAAATGTGTAAATTCATCAAAACTATGTAATAACATAATTTGAGTTATGGGATTTCTGTCTGTGATCTGCAGAAAAGTACTTTTGGCATTTTCTCAAGCAGCTTTTCAATGCATCACCCTATAAACCCATTCACACAGCATTTTGATCCTAGAAAATTTTGTTAAAATTGGCCGAAAGAGAGCCTTCAGTAGGTACGTTTACATTCAACCAAATAATCCGTTTGTAATCGTATTGATTACAAATCGTATTATGACTCCAACCCAGCTTTGTACATTTATCCAGAGATAAAGCTTGAACTCGACGAAAGAGATGCTGTGCGCTGAGTGGCGTTGCCAAGTCCTCTGCTTTTTTAGTTCAGATTTGGCTACTTTAAACTGTCTCTGTGGGTTGTTTTTTTCATGCGGATTAAAGATAAAAGGATTTTGTTCATTAGTTATTGTTATATGGACTGTGAATATTCATTTGGATGCTTCAGAGCTAGTTTTGAATGTCCATTGGGATGGTTGCAACCCTGGCTGTGTGCTTGCGCAGACGCTCAGTTTGAATTATATAGAATGTACATGTAAATGAACATTTTAATCAGATTGCAATGTTTAGGGTGCATGTAAACTGTATTGTCATAATCTTCAATCGTATAAAATTCAGTCGGATTGACAAAAATTTGTGCATGTAAACACAGCCAATAAGAACAAAAACACGTCTTTATGGATTGGTGTGAATTAACGCACAGATTACGTAAATTCATTGGCAGTGTGAACCAAAATGAAACGATTCCCGAACAAATCCCGTACTTATTTTACATAATCTGTGTGTGAAAAGGGCGTATGATGCTTTATTGAAGGAGTTTGCATCTGATCCGAAAGTTTTGACCAATAGTCTATAGTTGCATTGTTGAGCTGTCAATAATGGTAGATATTGAACTTTATATAATTAACATGCATTAATCATATAATGACAAGTGTTATATTCCACAAATCTACGATATCATAAATCTATTTTTAGCATGACTTTGGATAGCGATTTGCAAGGCTAGATGTTTTCTCTCGAGAGGAGAAACTCAAACTCTTTAATCAAACCCTTGAAGTCCACTCTCTCTTCTGGGGCATAACTCCAGCACCTGCGCATCTGGGTGTACACCTGCAATCAGAGACAGCACATCTGTTAAACACCACCATTTAAACCACAATTCTTTTAATGCGATGTGGTACAGTTGTCCGTTTTGTGTCTGTACCTCCCGATTCTATTTAACGCAACAATTGTGTCATTGACTTAATTACAGCGTTTAATCTTTAATATCGCTGTAGGTAAAGATGTTTAACTGTACACATTTAAATTAAGTAGGAGTGCGTGGGGCAAAAACTGACGCAGTGTTGGTTGTAACACGGACTGTTAACATTGTTGCACAAGGTTGAGCGTTTTGATTTTTTCGTTTTTTTTTCATGCTGCCAAAAGATGATCTCCCGCAAATTTATGGAAATTTATAATGTTTTTCCAGAGAGTTATTGATGAAGGAGTGTTTTGGTGGCATGTAAGTACATTTTTTCATCATATGTTTTTTTTTCGGTTTCCAAGTTGGGTGTGTAAGATACCAAATCCAATGCTATGTCATATTAATCAGTGTCTTGTTGACTAAAACATATCCTCGTTTTGAAATATGTCTGCAGCTCTTAGGAACTTTTTTGGTGGGCTTGAAAATATTTTGACCCTGTGGGGTTAATTGTAACGCTGTGTTACAACTAACCCCTCAGCACTTACGATATGAAAAACGCTAACATTATTCTTGCCGTTGTTTTAAATAGGTTACACACGAATGATTGCTGTCAAAAATCGTATGTCAAATGTATTTTTGTTCATATCTTTAATATTGATTGATTAAGGTCACGTCAAAGATTGAAATCATAATGAAATGAATGGCTAAAATCAGACATGATGCTCATTATCTCAGAATTTGATTTTGAGACTTCAGTATGGTTATTACAGACTGGGACACATATAAAAAAAATTTTTGTCATAATTGTGCTGCTTTTTCTCACATATTTAGACATTTGTTTCCATTAATAATTGAACTATTGTTAGAAAAGGGCTGGATGAATGAATACAGTGTGGATACCTGTCTATTATAGACAGATATTTAAACAATATCCACTTCAAGTTTATAGACAAAATAGTATTGAAATATTTGCCTGCAAACTTAATTTTTAGCAAGTGTTACAACTAACCCCCTGCCTGTTACAATTAACCCCACCTATGGAAATGTTAAGTTGTAACGTTTGCACTTCTGTCATGTTTGGTGTAATTGTCCAAGAATGGTAAGTACTAGAAACAAACTTCAAATGTTCATTTGTAGCAAATATGTGTGTGTGTTGCTTGTGTAAAAATATATAATTAATCAAACTCAAATATTTTTTGAATGATTGAGCCAAAACCAAAAAGCATTAGGTTGTGCCCGCTCTCCCGTACATTATTATACGAACACAGTTACACAGTAGCAGAACTTACCATATCAGGGCAGGACGGGGGACACGGCATCCTTCGTCCGTCCTCAAGGGCCTTCACTATTCTGGCCATGGTCATCTGCCCATGAGAGCGGCCAATCATCTGCATAAATATCTGTCAGAGAGAAAGACAGATTTGGCATAAAAATAATCAAAAGTGAAATGTTTCAATAAACATGTATTCAATAAACATTACTGAGCTTTATTAAAGTTTCTTACCTGGGGAGGGCTGCTCTCGCGGTCACAATAGGTCATAAGCTCATATAACGCCACTCCAAATGACCAGACATCAGACGCCTTATAGAACTTTCGATTAATCAGACATTCAGGAGCGTACCTACACAGATCATACAACCAGTGTTAAGCTGGCCCTTCGTTTGACCTTATTGTGGTACAGCTTTGCCATCCATATTATTTCATCCATACTGAAACCTTCGAGTATCAAGTTGCTCAGTACCTTTTTTACTCCTGGTAACTGAATTGCAACTGAAGCCTACATTTATGTTACAGTGCGTTTTAAAGTAAAAAAATTGTTCTTATAAAACATAATTTGGCCTCTAATGCATTAAGTAAAGCCATGGAACACCAAAGTGCATCACGTTTGTGCCATAAAGCATCAAATTTTGGAAGAAATAAATGACCCTTTACCAGTACACTGGACTGTCCTGTTCCTCGGTCACAGTGTAATAGTCCTTATCATCTTTGATGCTCTTAGTCAGACCGAAGTCTCCGATCTTCACCTGAGACTCATTCTCTACTAACACGTTTCTTGCTGCCAGGTCCCTGTGGATGTAGTTCTGAGATCCCAGGTAGTCCATCCCCTGATAAACAGCAGAAAATAAAAGGGTATATTTTTATGCCTGTCTGCTTAAATTATGGTATTGAAAAACTTAAGAGGGTTAATAAAGTAAAGCAGCTGTTGTATCGACTATATCACCTGACATATTTGGAGAGCATAAAGCAGCAGTCTCTTCTGGTTGATGCTGGCTTTGTTGCGGGGCAGGTAATCTTTCAGACTTCCAGCAGGCAAATACTCCATAATGAGCTTGATGTTCATTCCTCCTGAATGACACACATTTTGTTAGGAAATAAGGGTCTGTGTGTATACAACCGTGGTATATATACAATCTTACAGTACAAGGCTGCACTACGGGGGTGTGTACACCAAAGCGCATCTGAAAATGCCAGGTGGACGGCAACTATGGGCGCTTGCCAGTGTTTTTCCAGATAAGCGCTTTGGTTGACACTGCACCGGTTGGTTGTTGGATATTTGTTGCGCCTCTCCTCCACTGTGATTGGGCGGTTGATTGAAAAGTGACATTGACAAGCTTTAACCCAAAGTTTAACCATTTGCTGAGCGTGGAAAAATTCCGCCAGCTGCTGCCGTTTTTGAAAAGTGTGGCGCTTCCATTGGTAACTAGTGAAAACATATACTGGCCACAGACGAAAATGCCTTGGTGTACACGCCCCCTAAGTGTACGTTCATGACTCACCCTCTTCGCTGCAGATGCCTTTGTATTTGACAATGTTTGGATGGAACAGGTTTCTGATTGTGTTGATCTCTCGCCTAAGATTGCTGTTCTCATTCTCTGATTTCAGGGATTTGACTGCTACCAGCTCACCCGTCTGATCTCCATTAGGATCGTACAAACACAGCTCCACCATTCCAAAGTTACCCTGCGTAAAATTAAAGGATCGGTTTCAAGTGTTTAAAGCCATCTAGACTGCAGCATTCATACAGTGTGTGACGATCGCTGCACCAGTACCTCTCCAAGTTTTCGGATTTTCTTGAGGAATCTTCTCTTGAAATCTGCAGGATCAGTCTCCTGTGGAGGAATTACTCCAGATATAATAGGTTCTGTAGGTTCTGTTGGTCAAATGTAAAGAATTGGGTTAAATGGACATCCGAGAGTAGTAAATCGTAAATATTTGACAAAATACGTATACATTGCATTCATATGAAGAAATCTTGCAGAAGTCTTTAAATAGGAAAAACATGGAAGTGTTTGGTGGCTTCTAAATCCATCCCTGTTTGGATCCTAAGGAATGAATGGGGCTAGGCTAAATGCTAACACATTCACGACTTGCTGTACAAAGATTAAGTGCACACACTGAAAAAAGATAGCTATGTATTCATTTGTCTAAGTTGAGGTAAGAACATAGTAAAATATTGAAAAACAGAGGTGTTTTTCTTTAATGGTCATAAAAATAATAAAAAGTCTATTTTTTTTGGTTTTTAGCAAAATGAATCACAGTTAAAGTTAAAACTAGTATTACACACCCTGCTCGCGCTGTTCTTTAATGCGGTCGAGCTCTCTCACTATGGCTCTGAAGAATGGTCTCTTCATAGGGTCATAGTTCATACACTGAGAGATCAAATCTGCCAGTTCACTGATGCTGGGAGTGACCAGTATGCCCCGTACCTCGTAAAATCTCTCTTTCTAAACACACAAAAAAAGCATTTTATTAAAATGACCTTTAAAGACTCCGCTACAGCTTTCAATTTTAATAAACGACATAGTGGAGCAGAAATGGAAGGGTGAATCACCTCTGATAGTTTCTTGTCACGCAGTGGCAGCTCTCCATTGTAGCAGATCTCCCATAGTGTGGTTCCAAAGCCCCATTTGTCTGCTGCAATGCTCAGTGACTTGGAGTTGTTAACACACTCCGGGGCAATCCAGGGAATCCTGTCAATACACTCTATCCACAGAAACGTGATGAGCGTAAGTAGTGAAAAAACGTATTATAAATTCACCTTTATTGAAAATTATAAGTGCAAAAAGAATTGAATTTATCACTGCCATTCAATTTAATGCATTAAAGCAACACTATGTAGTTTTTTTCCTTTAAATAATGTCTCTAAAATTATTTCAGTGATAGAACAACTTTTAACTGGACAAATTGTACTGTTGCTGCAACCTGAGCAGCCTCCTAGCTGCTACAAGCACACTCTGAAAGTGGCGGTGGAGGGTAGAGCACACAGCCCCGCCCCTCCCCCTGCCTGCAGAAGAGTGTCTGATACCAGGCACTGTTGCGCTTTTCAACCACATAGGGGAGCTGTGAGTCATTGGAACATGGAAACTACATAGTGTTGCTTTAAATTTACTAAATTAAATTTAGTAATACACTAAAAAAAATCAAATGTGTTGTGTTTATGTCATGATGTCATTGTAAAAATCCAGCAGATCCTGATTGGCAAACTAAAATTCTTGCATTGCAAAAGACCTAACAACACCCTTAAGCTGTGACTGCACGGAAGTGCTCTTCCTTCATACAATATAGTTCTCACTTTTTATCCGCTTTAAAAATCGCCATGTTTTATTTGTCCCACCATACTAACTTGTGTAACTACTCATGTAACAGTCTTTAAATAGGGAAAACATGGAAGTGTTTGGTGGCTTCTAAATTCATCCTTGTTGGATCCTAAGGAATGAATGGGGCTATGCTAAATGCTAACACATTCACGACGCGCTATACAAAGACTAAGTGCACGCATTGAAAAAAGAGAGGGATGTATTAATTCTTCTAAGTTGAGGTAAGAACATAGTAAAATATTGAAAAACTGTGGTGTTTTCCTTTAAAGTCCCCCTATAGCTGATAACAGATGAGTGTATGTGTTTTACCTGCTCTGTTGAGTACAGTGGTTGGCACTCCAGGATCACTTAGTTTAATGTAGGGACCTCCCTGTTCTTCCAGACCATCCCGCTTCAACAGAACATTTTTGGCGCAGACATAGCCATGTGTGAGCTTTTTGTCCTCCTGAATATCACATAATAAGACAGTAACAGCACAAATGTTATTACACCCAAACATCTTTTGGATTTGTAGCTAAAGCAGACCTTTAAAATCCACACTCACAGAAAAATTTATAGTTTTTGAAGAATTAAATAAAGTTCAGTTAAGTTGAATCCCATCTTCATAAAAGACCTTCATGTGAAAAAATGTGAAGTTGAAAAGCTGGCATTCAACCTTAAATGTCTTACCAAATAACTTAGGACACTGGCAAGTTGCTCTGCAACTTGAAATTTCCAATAGGGTGTGAGGTCCGAGCGATGATTTCTCATAAAGAGATCCAAAGGGCCGTGCTGAATGAACTCTTCCACCATTATAACTTAAGAAAACAAAACATGAGTAATTATAACTTCAGCCCCTTTTTACACGTTTGTCAAAAATGAATATGTTCTCACCCTAAAACTCTGAATCTCTGTTTCTACTTTATGTTGAAATTGCACAGAAATGTACTAAAATCACATAACTAAGCATCTTAGTAACCACAAATAGCAACACCCTGGCAACCACCCACCCTATTATTAAAGCAAGGGCAAATATCATTTACATGCTCAACAGGTAGAAAATACACTAACTGTGATACTCATGCACAAACTATGCTAAATAGAAATATTTAACTAAATATTCTGATATGTAAATGAGTATTTTTGGTGGAGCGGGCACACTTACTGTCCATGCTGTTCATGCATATTCCATACATTACAACCATGTGTTTATGGGATATCTGTCGCATTGTGCTCACTGTGTCCAGAAAGGCCTAAAAGATGTAAAGCACTATTTGTGACAGCTGTAACATGTATACAGTCATGTACAGGGGTACTATAAGTGGAGCTGTCACTCACAGAAATGTCCTTGTGTCCTGCCCCCAGCACCTTTAAAACCACATCGACTTCCTCGTAATCTGAAAACCCTTCATCATCATTCTTTAACTTCAGTTTCCCAGCATAGATGTTAGTACGAGTGCCCTGGCCCAGGTGTGTCTCCTGTATTACAAACATCAGCATCAATAACACAGATCTTTATGTTCTATAATCTAAATAAAATTGGTCTTGTTGTATTAGTTATGGATGTACAGCACCAGGAAAAAACTTTGAAGTATAAGGAAATGTGCTGGTTTACCAGTAGGCAACCTAACAGGTTTAACTTTGATCATGCAAATGAGCAGACAGTTTTCAAACCTGAATGATGTCCTCTTTGAGAATCCTATGGAAGACGAGATTGTTGAAGAAAGAAGGTGGTGATACGGAGTCCTGACTGGTTGTCATGATGAGATTTGAAAGCTCTAGAAAAGAAAAAAAAATATTACTCATGCTTCTACCAACTTTTAAAAGGATTATTTGAAGTGCAAACATACAGGGCCACATCATTTCATTAATTTAGGTCCCCTGATTGCATTTAACCATTCTGGTCAAAGGTTCACACTCGCACACTAGGCCTTTGTTTACAATCCTCTAATTTTTTACAAAAAATTTATTCTGATAAATTAGTCTCCCCCAGGGGTTTTCTAACTCTATGATATCAGGTACCCTCACATGAAACCTCTCAACTCATTTTACATTTTTTTTTATTTAAGAGTAGGGGTGCGTGTGGCAAAAACTAACGCGGGGTTAGTTGTAACACAAACTGTTTACATTGTTGCACAAGGTTGAGCGTTTTGATTTTCTGCTACGCTGCCAAAAGATGATCTCCCGCAAATTATTGTAAATGTATAATGTTTTCCCAGAGAGTTTTGATGAAGGAGTGTTTTGGTGGCATGTAAGTAAATTTTTTCATCATAAGTGTTTTTCGTTTTTTTTTCAGTTGGGTGTGTAAGATACCAAATCCAATGCTATGTCACATTAATCAGTGTCTTGTTGACTAAAACATATCCTCGTTTTGAAATATGTCTGCAGCTCTTAGCAACTTTTTTGGTGGGCTTGAAAATATTTTACCCACAGAGGGGTTAATTGTAACGCTGTGTTACAACTAACCCCTCAGCACTTACGACATGAAAACTGCTAACGTTAGCGTAATTCTTGCCGTTGTTTAAAATAGGCTTCACACAAATAATTGCTGGCTACCAACAAAATAAATGTGTCTGTCTTATCAAAAATCATGTGTCACATGTATTTTTGTTCATATCTTTAATATTGATTGAATAAGGTCACGTCAAAGATTGAAATCATAATGAAATGAATGGCTAAAATCAGACTTTGATGCTCATTATCTCACAATTTGATTTTGAGACTTTAGTATGGTTATTACAGACTGGGTCACATATAAAAAAAAATTTTTGTCATAATTGTGCTGTTTTCTCACATATTTATACATTTGTATCCATTTATAATTGAACTATTGTTAGAAAAGGGCTGGATGAATGAATACAGTGTGGATACCCGTCTATTATAGACAGATATATAAACAATTTCCACTTCAAGTATGAAGACAAAATAGTATTGAAATATTTGCCTGCAAACTTAATTTTTGGCAAGTGTTACAACTAACCCCCTGTCTGTTACAATTAACCCCACCAATGGGGTAAGTTGTAACGTTTGCACTTCTGTCACATTTGGTGTAATTGTCCAAGAATGGTAAGTACTAGAAACAAACTTCAAATGTTTATTTATAGCAGAGATGTGTGTGTTGCTTGTGTAAAAATATATAATTAATCAAACTCAAGTTTTTTTGAATGATTGAGCCAAAACCAAAAAGCATTAGGTTGTGCCAAGCTCAGCATCTCAGTGCTAATGGTAATCTCTAAATCCAGTACCTCTCGGTTGGGGTGGGCATCCGCGATCAAGTTTCAGGCTGGTGTGTTCTGTTGTGAGACACTGTCCGGACAGGTGGTCCGTCAGCTCTCTCAAAGTGGGCTTCTGTACATTTGTCCCGGTCAAGAGGAAGCCCCCTGAGCTCACTTTTATCTGAAAGTTCTTGAAGGTTTTGGTAATGCCGCTATGACAATCCTTTTGGGATACATTGTTATAATTTGATTATTATTTGATTCAGTACTTTAGTTATCCATTATACATACAGTCCCAAAAATTAATTGTTTTAATATACCGTATAGCTTATTAAATCAGTCCTGGGACTGATTTAAATGTGTTATATAAATAAAAAGAACTAGAACTAGAACTAAATACATTTTTAGACCACCGTCTAAAGTATATTTGTACCTCTTTGCATATGACCGTCATGAGAATATTATCATAGTCTTGACCGCTCCAGCGTAGCAGGTACATTCCCTCTTCATAACCTTCCTGTTTAAGCTTGTGGATTGTATATTCAGAACTGAGAAAACAACATACAATCATTTCATGACAGTCTGTCATTTAATTGATTATTTTTAATAAACCATGCTGAGAACGGACTAACTTTATTGGTCCATGGCAGCCCTCTTGAACGTTCATTTCCAATGAGACTGGTGCCACGTCCCTGCACAGAAAATGATGTGCATCTACTCTCAACCTGAAGTATCCATCTACAAGACTGGTAAAAGACAAAGCCTCTTCATGGGAAGCTAAGTGTAACTCCTGTAAAAATTGAGATAACAGAACAGCGTTCACATTGGAAAGCATTGACACAAACCGAAACTGATATTTTGTGCATTTCACAACAAAACTCACCATCTTTCTGTCATCCTGTCTGTAAACTGTGACCAAAGAGCATTTGATGACAATGTGTGTTATCTCATGAAAGTCTGAGAAAAGTGTCCATCTCTCCACTTCTGCATCACTGCTTGGTTGTTTACTCAGTTTATTGGTGTCTTTTTGACCTCTTTTTGATTTGTACTTCCACTGATCTGAAAACACCTTGAAAACAAATATGTCAAAAATGGTCATCAAACACACTAAAGCAAGTTTTGCTCAAAATTGCTAATACCGAGTGTGTCTGTCTGGGACTGTCTGTGGTAACCACACATGCAATTGGGGTAGGGATTTGGTCTAGCCACCAAAAATTGCTATAAACAATGGTAACCTCATAGCGTCCTACTTAAAACCTCTCAGAACCACTCTGCAAACCACATAACAATAATCTAGAAACCACCCACAACACCATAAAGCCCGGAGTAAAGAATGTTTTTACGTGTATGTGGATGTACGCACACTGTCGAATGCACAGCCTTGCAAAGTAGTTATATTTACTTACCACCATGTCATCCAAAATGTTGAGGTCTTTCTTTGTTCAGTCGAGAAGAAATTATGTTTTTTGAGGAAAACATTCCAGGAATTTTCTCATTTTAATGGACTTTAATGGACCCCAATACCTAACAGTTTTAATGCAGTTTAAAATTGCAGTTTCAACTGAGTTTCAGAGAACTCTAAACGATCTCCCTTATCTAGCGAAACGATTGTCAGTTTTTGAATAATATGCACTTTTAAACCACAACTTCTCTTCTATCTCCGGTCCTGTGACGCACCAGCGCAAACTCACGTATTTAGGTAATCCCGTAGAAAGGTCAAGTGTTACATACTGTATATGAAACGCACATTTGCGGACCATTTGATAACAGTAAACTTACGCAAAGACATTAATTAGTATCATTCCACATACAACAATGTCGGAACAGTCCCCTTTCTTGTAAACACTGGGGTGTAGTTTTGCATAAGTCATTCGTGACCTCACCTGACGTGATGACATTTTGCATGAGGTTGCGCTGGCGCATCACAGGACCGGAGATAGACAAGGAGTTGTAGTTTAAAAATGCATATTTTTAATTTTTCTTGTCAAAAATGACAATCGTTTCACTAGATAAGACCCTTATGCCTGGTTTGGGATCATTTAGAGTCTTTTGAAACTGCAATTTTAAACTGCATTAAATCTGTTACGTGTTGGTGTCCATTAAATCCTTTAACACTGAGGTGCAGTTATTTAATTTACATTATCTTGTAATATATGAATAATATTTTTTATGAATAATCCTAGAAATAAAATCATGTGTAAAGGCTCTGAAATAGAAATGATCTATGTTGTTGTTCTGCATCTGAAATCTTCATACCTCAGTGAAGATTTTGCGCCAATGAATGCCAGTTGTTCCAGACACCAGGATCTCACTGTGAACACCGGCCTCACAGCTGGAATCTGTGAGCATTTCCTCATTCTCATATATGACCAGTGAGGAGGGCTGAAATAGCTCCTGACCAAAGTGCTTTGTTAAAGTCTCTAGAGTGGATATATATTTGATCTCCAAGTCATAAGGACAAATATTGCCGCCTTTAACTGTGTTTATGTTAAATTTCTTCAGAAATACTTTGAAGACGTTGTTGATGCGCAAGCGTGTGAAAATGTTCCTCTCGCGTATGGACTGGTACAGAGTCCTGGGAATGTAATTCTTGTACCTGAAACACAAGTTATCTGGATATAATTTTATATACAAATATCTTATTTACATACAAAACCAAATGTTATATACATGTAAATGCGTGTATTGAAATGTTTGTCTTTAAAAGTCCCGTTCTTCCTGATCCCATTTTTCAAACTTTTGTTAGTGTGTAATGATGCTGTTAGACCATAAACAATACCTGTAAAATGATAAAGCTCAAAGTTCACTCCCAGGCGATATATTATTTTTAACAGAAGTCCTCTTTCAAAGCCTACAGCGAATGGCCCGTATGGACTACAGCCCTCCACTTCCCGATTGAATGACGTCAATAGAAGAGTTTTTGACTAAACTCCGCCCACAGGAATACGTCAGTCACTGCTAAGCTAAGATGCTATCGAATCACGACACACTAAACAAGCTACACAATCGGAACTCATTACGTATTTCTTCATAGAACAAGGAAGACTTCAGCCTGTTTTTAGGACAGTGAAAGCAGCGGTATAGAGACAAGTAAATTGTGTGAAAAATACCACTTTTTTTTAAACGTGAAACATGAACACATGCTATTTTGCGCACTTTAAACACAATAAAAGCTTCAAAAACACAGGAAGAATGGGACCTTTAACTACAGCCAGGAGTCTGATCATCGTAAGTGAACCCAACATAAAACATTGACATGAAAAAGTCAGTTCTTGATTTTTATATATAAATGAAATTTTTTAACACAAGAATAGTTTGTAACAGTTCTTAAAGGTATGGTTCACCCAAAAATTTAAATTTTCTCATCATTTACTCACTTTCATGTTGTTACAAACCGGTATTAATTTATTTGTTGAACTGATGAACACAAAGGAAGATATTTTGAGGAAAGTTTGTAACCAAACCGTTCCTGAGCCCCATTCACTTCCATAGTATTCTTTTTTCCTACTGTAAAAGTGAATGGGCTCATGATCAGTTTGGTCACGAACATTCCTCAAAATATCTTCCTTCATGTTCATCTGAACAAATAATTAAAATATACAGGTTTGTAACAACATGAGAATGAGAAAATAATGACAAAATTTTCATTTTTGGGTGAACTATCCCTTTAACATTTTATAAACTAAAAAAATAACCTGAAATGTGCTCTTACTCAAAATCTTTGGGTAGTTCACAGATGGAAAGATTTCTTTCAATGCCATTATGTGAAATGGCCATTACAGCCATACCCAAACACTCATTCTCTATCTGCTGGGCATCGTTCTCATCCTGAGCATCCCGCAGCGGTGCCAGACCACTCTGAAAGTCATGCTGACCCTGTAATAGGTAAAAAAAACTTTCACAGCCTGACTTAAAATCAAAATTCCTATAAAGGAAATGCAAACGGGAATCTCAGTGACTGCACAAATAGGCATGGGTATACCGAGGTTTTAAACAAGCTTTCAAAACCACTAAAATATTCTGTAATACCGTCTCCAAGGTATGAGCGGTGTTTATACAAAATTCATTAAATCATGTGATTGATTTGATGTTGACATTTAATATACATTACGAAAATATTATATATTTTTAAAGCATATTATATTTTAAAGGCTTTATTTTTACCTAGGATTTGAAAATTACATATTTTAGTGTTGCAATTCCGCAACACTGTGAAACCGTGGTATTTTTGCTAAAGGTTATCATACAGTCAGAATCTTATACCGGCCCATGTCTATGCACAAAGCAACTGTCATTATAATGTTTTTTCTGTGTTTAATGTACATTTACACATTTCAAAGCGACCTACAGTGCATTACAAGATAAATAATCCCATGACCTTTAATGCTGCTGACACAATCCCTGAAAATCCAGTTTTTGAGAACATATTGTGATATTCATGGCACTGTACCTGTGCGTAGAGGTACTTGAGCGACGCTTCATCCAGAACAGCTGTGCCTGTGGATCCTGCTGCATTTTTGAGGCTATGTCTGAATACTGGAGGAGAAGTCTTGCTGTTCCCATGCCAGTTTGTGAAGTAAAACCTGTCGCACAAATATCATTAAATATTGATTAAATGAATCCCTTAATAAAATAATTTGCACATTATACATTTTTTAAACACAGATTTTGATTAATCATTATTTATTATTATTTTAGGTGATGGTTAATAGTAATTACTATATAATTTATCACACATAAAACTGGATACAGTATCACTTTTAATTGCCTTACTACTGTAGCACACTTACATAATAGATACAATTTATTTAAATGTATTTATTTTTTATAATGCATATCAGCACCAAAGGCTTTTTTATGACAAACTAAGAGTATCCTGATGGTTATAAAATTTCATGTGTATTCCTTACAGCAATAAAGCTACAGATTGGTTAAGTTCATTTATAAATAGTGCCAATTATCTGCTCATGTTAATCCTCTTGTAATAACAAACTGTAAAGCCAAAGTCCTGTTTTCCTTACCTCATGCGATAGAACAGCTTTAGTCTTGTTGAATTGTCAATGTTAAAGGAGTAATTGGGTGGATACCAGATCTTGGTATATTCATTATAGAGAGCAAACAAACTGCTACACAGTGGAGATATACCTGTAATTATAGAAAAATTGTTTACTTGTATGTGACACTGCATGTGAAATCTAAACTAAAGTCAATGTTAATTTATATATATATATATATATATATATATATATATATAGCCTGCAATAATGACCTCTTCTATAACATTCATTGCGAAATTACAGACAAACTTACTCAGTTTTTTGGCCGCCTCAACACACAGTTCCTCTGCTGTGAAACTTTCTTCAAGGTGAATGATCGGATGTTTGTCTGGTAGGTAAAAATGTATCTCGAGCCCCTGTAATATATCTGATGCCATGATTGGTTGTTTCTTCTTTCTTAGCACTTTATTGATGAAGTTCCGGCGAAATTCCATCCCAACAGTTTCCTAAGGATTAAAGAACAACTTAGTAAGTGATTTCGTAACCAAACTAGTGAAACCAAACGCAAAAATGCAAAAATAATGATAGCTTCCTAGACGGTTTCCCAAGCAGTCCCTGGCTGTGGCTTAAATGCCCCCATGCATACCCTCATACAATAGCTTACACATAAAGTATTATTAATAACCATTTATAAGTAGTAATCAGTATTAGACATGTTCATATCTTATATAGCTGGCAATATAGCATACAAGACGTATTTTAATACACAAAATAAACACTTAAAACACCAGTAAGTACTGTTCTTAAGTAATTAGCTTTGCTAAAAAATCTACATTTACATTATCTGGGCCACTTCAAAACAGCATACTGCTAATTCATATCTCACTGACTTGATGTCTGACTAGATCTGTATTCAGATCAGTATCCTGAAATGAAAACAAAGAAACTTCCCTGTGCTTACTGTCATTACAACTGTCATAAACATGACTTTATTAATTCACTTATATATTGAATTTAAATGTGTAATAAATTAATAATAAATATATACTAGTTTATCATATAACACGAATGAAAACTCAACAGGTTTTATAACTTTTATCTTTGTTAAAACACACTGAAGTATGTTGAAACCTCTGGTGTCCTGCCAAAACGGAAGTTTATAGTTGAGCTTAAATCACAACTAACACTTTCTATATAGAGTATATATTTAAACAGCTACATCTAGTGTACTACCTCAGGGGTCTACCTTATAGAAAAAGTACGAATTATTTGTAATTTACCGTATAAAGTGAATGTCTGCCGTCTTGTCATCTGATCCATTTCACTCGATTCGCTTCTGGGGAAATTGATGCGGAGATTCTAGTAAATTACGTGACACATACGATGATTCTGATTGGCTGTTTGATGCTGCGTCATATGCATGCAGCACTGCGCAAGTCCCGCGACAGCTGATACTCTGATGTCATACGCTGATATGGCTGCGCATCACAGCATGAAGTCGAGTGGTTTAACCCTTTAATCAACAGATATTTTGTCACACTGTATCACTGACAATAGCTTGGCACTTTTAGCCCTTTAAGGCTAGGGCTTTACGTCATTTTTGAGTCAAACATAAACATACACAAACGTAGACTGGTATTCTGCTTCTACCATAACCATAGAATATCTATATATGATATTTGTAGTAAAACCATAGTAGCCACAAATTTACTATGGTCTTACTACAATGACCATAGTTTAACCAAATGTGTAGTAAAACTATGATAATACAAATGGACTACTATTTTTAATATTATTAATAATAATACTATACTTGTCTAGACAGCTGTAGATCTCTGTATTCTCGACCTGCACAAAAAGTTTTCTCAGGGTTGGTCTGCTCCTTTAAGGCTGTATCGGGAGTTTTGAGGAGGAAATAGGAAGTTAGTTCCCTTAACATTTAACACAAAGACATAAACAAAAGGCGATTGTTAGTGATGGCAGGAATAAAAGGTAAAATATTGTAGCATTTCTGTTTAGATCATTTTAATCTCTAGCAATTTTCAAACAACGGCACAGTCTTTTCAAAAGTGCGTATGTTTTTGCCGTAAATAAAAGCCCTGTAAACTTTGCTGACCGATAACGTATCGCTGCTTTTTATCTACGTCAAAAAAAAGTGTTGTTGCAAATGGCGCAGTTCGATTATCTTAATTTGACGGTGTTTATAAAGTGTCATAGCAAAAATAAGTTATCAACAGGGATGTACGCTTAAAAGTGTTATTTGTAGATTATATCATTACAGTCGGCATCGACTCAAAACCAAAACAATGGGAAATAAAACACCCAATCGCCACGTAACTGCATATAAAATGACAAAATGTGTTTATTTAGTTAGCATACTATAGATATAGGCATCTGTAGTTAATGTATATCCGCAAGAGGGCAGCGAAGTCACGCTTTCGAACACAAAAGCCATTTCTCAAAGCTGATGCTGCTTTGTTTCAGGTCTTGTTGCGTTATCCTTTAGTGGAGCACTTGGACTGACATTTCTGCTTTTGGGATGTGCACTGAAAAATTTCGGGTAAGTTGATGCTTTTTGGCTATTTGAGAATGACTGATCTGAAAAGCACATTAATATAACACCATATTATTTTCTTTTCACAGAGTGTATTGGCCACTGTTTGTCCTGGTCTTTCACATTCTGTCACCTATTCCAAATTTAATAGCCAGGAGGCACGTGGATGACACTGAGTCGACCAGTGCATGCAGGGACTTGGCATACTTCTTAACAACTGGCATTGTAGTGTCAGCCTTTGGATTGCCTATTGTGCTTGCACGGAAAAGTATTGTAAGTGTAGTATTTACATCCCTTTGATGTCACTTCACTTTTTCTTTTATGATGTGCAATATTACACATACACATCTGCTACTATCTGCTGGTGTTATAGTAAAAACTTGGTTTTGGGGAAACAAACCTCTAGCTGTTTCAAAACCGATGCCTCGATTAAATTTCATTTGAAGTGCATTTAGATATCCACAAAATAAAGCATGCCCTCTAAAAGAGCTAATGGGTTTTACTCAACATCACATTGATTGAATGAAGTTGTCACTGTGAATTAACCTAATGCCTTTCGTCCTGTACAGATCCTATGGGGTGCCTGTGGCCTGGTAATGGCAGGTAATTGTGTCATTTTTCTCACAATTCTGGGCTTTTTCCTGATATTTGGAGGTGGCGATGACTTCAGCTGGGAACAGTGGTAAAACCTATCATGAGAAGGAACTACTATGACTATGTAAACTACTAAATGTGGAATTGTTTCCATAGGTTATTAATTCGATACACTATCTAGAGAACTTCTGAATTGATCATTTTGACATGACTGCTCTGTTACTCTTCATGTCTTACAGTAGATTTGCACTTTCATTCATGTTGGCTTATGCATGGCTTAATATACAATAATGTACTTAAAAATAGATAATTCTGCAGTGGCATAATGGGGTGAAAGTGGTTTCAATATTATTTTTTATCATGTTTTGACAGCAAAATTTAAAAGGAATCTCCAGAACACTTTTTGTTCACCCCAAAATCGATGAAAACATAATGAATGGGACTTTTGAAAGAAGTGTTATTTCTCATCACACTTAAAATTTTATTTGATGTATAAACTTTAAATATAAATATTAGAAATACCTAAAAGGTAAACAGAATTAGCATATTTTGACAGCCCTGTTCCAGCACCCTTTACCACTTTTTAACCCTTTAATGACTATTTCGACATAACATCGTACAAAGAGTGCTGTTTTCACACAATGAAAGCAGTGTAACCATAGCAGTATATTATTTGTTTTTATCGCTGCTCTTTGTTTTTTGCAAAGCCACTAATGTCAATTAGTATATATATATATATATATATATATATATATACATACATTAGAATATACCAGTAAGCTTTAACTTAAATGGTAAACCCTCTTAAACTATGTTTACACAAGATTACCAAAGCAGACCTCTTTCTGCTCAGCCATTCTATGTTTCATTTTCATCCACAAGTTTGCATGTGAAACTATAAAAGAAGAGGTCTAGAATGTATGCTTAATACGATCATCACCAGCCTTCATTCCTGTAATTATAGAATAGTCTATTTGTTTGTGTAGTTCCTATATTTAAAAATATTTTTATAATCATAATTCCATGTGAAACACTATTACATGATTGTTTTGCACCTTGATACACTACAGTATAGCATTTGGGATTCTGTTTCACTAGAAATTCAGGATATTTAGTTTGTAATAAATAACAGTTTTTCACCTCTGGTCTTTATATTGAAAATCCACGTAGTTTGTAGTTCGATTCACTACAATAATTTGAACAGAAATTGTATAAGGGATAACCTTGCTGTTCTTGATGTTTTCAGCACTTTCAAATGTTATATTTGATTATATGAATAAATAAAATTTTGTTTTGTCATAATTTTGTCTTTTTCAGTAAGTTTAAATATCCAGTAAATACCTTCATTCTATTATTGTTTTTAAATGTGTCATATATGTCTCACCAATGTGATTTTCAAATTGCAGATATGCATGTTGTAAGTTAGTGCAGCAGTGGCTTCTGCTGATATCAGATTTAACTGACGGAAGCGCCAACCTACCCACAACATTTAGAGGGATGTAGTTCAGGACTGAATATTATATAACTTGTTGTTCAGAAATCGCAGCTATAAAGTTTTTTTTAGAGATGTGTTCTCAGGCTGCAACAGAACATTGGAAGGAGTCACACCACAATCACGAGCTGGGTTTAGATGTGTATATACTGTAAGCATTAAGCATATGGCAGCCACAACAACAGATGTTGTACATCAGCTTCAAATCCCGTGGTGAAATGCAGGGGGTTTTGGGGTTGAGTAAAGATGTAACATGCGAATAATTAGACAAAAAAAATTTGAGGGTTTATGGATAGGATTGAACTCCTGTTTATCCCCAACAAACACCAACATTTCATACTAAAAATGAAAATGTGGCTACATTACTTGTTGGGAAGCATTATTGACATAGTCACGCTGCCTTTACAAACAGTGTTAAAAACTGATCAAATCCAACATCTGAAGAATTGTATGTTTGTTTTGACAGCATGAACAAGCATCATTTTCCAATGAGATTTTTTTCCAATTTACTCTACATTGTTAAAGTGCACCTATTTCATTGCTAAAAAAACACTGTTATTTTGTGTATTTGGTATAATGCAATGTGTTTGTGTGGTTTATGATTAAAAACACGAAACGCATGGATTTGAAAAGGTCTGTGTCCCTGATTTGCCAGCTAATCTGTGCGTTGTGATTGGCCTGAATAACTCTGACGTCAACAAGAAATGTGACGCTCCTTACCATGTTTTAAAAGATTCGGTCACAATGTAATGCTGACAGGAGTTAACTTAAAGGCTGTGAGTTCAAAGCGGGAGGATTTATGATAATCTCGTTCTTCTCTACATCACCAATCCCAGGAAAAGTAACCTGTTGCCAACAATCCGTGTGTTTGTTGTTGTCCAAGAAAAGGGATTTATGTTGTTGTTAAACATTTTAAGTTTATTCGCTTCATTCGCGCGTGAAATTCTAGTCATCGAGACATTCACGTGGAAATTCGTGTCATGGGAGGGGCTTCTGCGACTCCGCTTCTATGGCTCTGTGATCCGCTTGCTTTCTGTAATCACGTCACTACTAGAGCAAGTTCCTGATTGGTTAACGGGGTGGTTTTTCCGCCAAAGTGCAATTTTTCCAGCTCACGCGTTTCCCGCGGCAACGTTCAATTTGCGCCATTCACGCGAACTAGATGCCAATGAGGCGGAATTGCGTCTACCGCCCACGCTAAACACCTCACATGCCACAAGACCTCCAGACGTACGTCAACACGTCTTCACATTGACTTAACATTGAAATCATTCGCCCTTGACGCCTCTACCGCGACTGGTCTGAATGCAGCATTACACACCAAAGGAAATGTTAAAAATGTGAATTGTACAATAGGTGCTCTTTAAAAAACTATTTTAAAAAAGTCCCTAGCAATCACTGGGGCGGCACCCTTTCCCTTCGCATATAAAGAGTTCATATTAGTACCATAGAGGTAAATATTAGTACCGCAAAGGAACATATAATTAACATCGAATTTATACATGTGTCTAAATGGTAAATATCATGACATTTTTAAAGGATACTGCCCCAATGACCGCTTCAGACCGTTTTTGACCATTATTTCTGACAGTGTAGATTTAGATGGCTATTTAAATGTACCACTTTATCAAAAACCCACCATTGAATTTCTTTACTTGACTGATGTCCATGTAAGTTATCAAGCAAAATACATTAATGAGCAGTTGCTTTAGAAAGTGTAAGATGCAAAATAAAAAATGCAAGCTCACATTGCATCTCGTCTGATATCAGCGTCAATACTGTGTGGTGTCTACATAATAATTATAATGATCAAAAGGCCATGACTTGTCTTATTAAGTGCTGAATCAACATTAAGTGGATCATGTTTTCGACTGGTATCTCTTCTTTTCTTTGGCATTTTACAATTTTAGCCAATTTCCTGTTTATCTGTTACTCAGACATTGCAGTCATGTTATATAGTTAGTTGAAATGAAATTAAGACATCAAAAATGTAATCAATGTTAATACCTGTAGCTCTATTTCGTCTATATGAAAACTTTGATTCTCAAACTTTCCGGCATCTTATGTCGGTGGCATCCCTTCGCCCCACCCAAAGAAAATTCATGACGTAAAGCAAGCTTACACTTCATTTTGAATTGAACAAAACATATTAAATAATAAAATGTAGTGCTGTTGGTTAATAGCCTTAATTTTCTAAGGTTGTTTAAATATATGTATTTTATAAAATGTAATAAAACTGGTGGCCCCCGGCACCATCTCGCGTTGCCAAAGTTTGAGAACCACTGGCTTAATGTATTCCAAGAAAAGAGAAAGTATGCTTTCAGTCGTATTCTGTGCCTTAATGATGAAGGGATAAAATGATTCAACATCTCAGACAACAGATTAGTAGTCATGCCTGAAGCCAAGAAGACGGACCCATACGGCTGAGTCGTGTCTTACTCCGAGCGGTCTGCTTCAAACTAATAAATGAGTGGTCTGCAGAGAGTGAACCTACAGCAGTGCCACTCAGTAATGACCTCCCCTGGAGAGTTCTGTCCTATTTGTAAATCCAATCGAAGGAGGCAGAGAGAATGGTGGGAATTAAAAAGGAGAAAGCCAGATCATCAGAGGTGTTGATGCTTTCTGGTGGGCTTATTTTAAGACTTGGTTGTCATGCATTTGGAATGGAACGGCATTACATGAGATTTTAAAAATGAATTAAAATAATATTTGGATGCACCAAGTCTTATGGAGAAACAAGAAAAATGAAAAATTTGTGGTCTACTGAAAACGGCATCTGAAGTTGAAGGTTAGGGAAGAGCCCTCCAGTGGCCATAGATGTCTATACCTCACAACCGTTGCCTGGAAACAGCCTGGTGATCTTCAGATTTATTTATTTAATTACTTTACCACATTTTCACAAGTTTATTGTTGTGACTCAAACACATGAAGCAACTAGTGCACTGAGATTGAGGACTACAGTATACAGTAGAAATGAATACCCAATTGGGAATCATGCTAAGACGGCAAAGGACAAATCTTGTCATTTTGAATGTCCAACTTTAATTTGAATGTGATTTCTTGGTCAATCGCATTTAAACAAGTTCTAAGCGACCTTGGAACTGGAAGTTCAAGGTGAACACTCTGCTGATGGGAATAGGGATAGACAGTTAGGACATGTTTGACAAAGACTGAATCAATGATCATTTACTGACAGGGGTAAAAATAAAGCTTAGTAGATAGATGTTGTCAGGGTCATACATGCATATGCTTTCCCCTATAGCTGTCTTTGTATACTGACTTTTAAAGATCAATATTTGCCTATACCCCCCAAAATAAATAAATAATAAAAATTGATGGATTGACGGATAGATACATTTGATCTGCTCTCTTTGCTCATTGTATTCATGATTTTTTAAATCTTCTCCCTTATCTTTTAATTGGAGGGGATGGGGTGTCAAGAGGGTCGACGAGCACACCATCAATGCCGGAGTCCCAGAGAGAGGGAGGAGGAGGAGGGTTGTCCCATACGCTGGTGATGGGTGACCACTTCCAATAGGATAGGAGGGGTTTGTGGAAAGGTCTGTTTTATTTGCTCTCACGCCTTTTTTTATTCATTCATCGACGACAATCACCTCAAAACGACAGCGCATGTATATAAGGTAAGTTCACGAGCCTCTCTCAGTCTCGCGGGCTATTGTTCGCTGCATAAAAAGACGTAAACGTGCACTAGTTCGTTTACTTCATTGACAAAGCTTAACATTACGTTGTTGTTTTTAAAGCATTTGAATTACGACTTGCTTGCCCCGCGACCGTCGTGACCGAGTAGGCTGATACAAGTTGCCAACCGCATCCAGTGTGTTCCATTCGTAGCTCGCGCATGTGTTTCATGTTTGCTTGTTTGTAACAGTGATTTGTTAACAGATGGACTAG
Organism: Paramisgurnus dabryanus; assembly: GCF_030506205.2. NCBI lineage: Eukaryota > Metazoa > Chordata > Actinopteri > Cypriniformes > Cobitidae > Paramisgurnus > Paramisgurnus dabryanus. The sequence goes on along the minus strand of NC_133342.1, from coordinate 17,126,701 downwards.
TTTTTGACAACATAAAAATGCAAGGCCATATGAAGTTTAGCACGTTTGTCTTTGTTTTAAATAAAGAAGAGTTTAAACGGTACGCAGGACACGCGATGATGGTTAGGACTGTCAGTGAATCGTGAAGGTGTTTTGACTGGAAACGTTTGAATTTTAGCCAAAATACTATCGGTTTTTTCTGACTGCATGATTTGAGACTTATAACTGAATCATATGAATGAAATCTAACTTTATTGTCAAATACCCTTTCCACGCTCTGCTCGGAATAAAGTGAAAGCTTATTATCCGTTCTCATGAATATTAATTGACGTTATGCAAATTTCATGGACATACTATCAGACTATTATAATTCCTTTGCTTTGGTTAATTAAATGCACAGTGAGTCATAGCGTCAATGCAGTTCATTCATTTCTATTACTGCCATCTGCATTGAATCCAACGAGGGTTACATTTTTATTCTTTCGCTTATTTATTCAAGTAAGAATATCAATGCAACTCGCTATATTTGTATGTATACAAGTGGAGTGTTTTTATGTGATGTTTTATTTCATGACAGCTACATTAACTTTCTGACTATATCCATGTAGGTTGCCAGAAATATAGCATGTGCTTGATTTATCAAGTACAGTTTGACTTTAGGCTTCAGCACTTGAGTTTCAAAAAAAAAAAAAACATTATTACAATGAAAGCACTCTTTCTATTTGATCACTCTAAAACTCACTGATGTGAATAAGCCACAGCTGAAACGATAATTCCTGTCTGCTTCTGGAATTTTTATTGACTTTTCCAGGAAAAAGGGACAGCGTACGAAATCTAATAGGACAAATGAAATACATATCTCGCATAACTTTGTTCCCCTTTTATACTTTTGATTCATCCCACCACTAACTACCAAACCTTAGCTGGATCTTTTCATACACCGCATTTCATACAATACCGCTGTTTGTCAGAAGTAGTGGACAGCATTACACATACATAATTTATGCTTTGAATCTGTTCCTGTAAAACATCATACCAATTAAAGAACTATAGGACAGATGCCCTTGTTGTACAGTCTGCTTTCAAAAAAATCAATACAATCAATTTTTTGTCTGGGCACTCTTCAGGTAATATTTAATACTTAATATTTGATTCAGCAAAATGTTATACCTTTCTATCTTTGAACTCAAATTAAAATAACAGCTGGAAGACCAGCAATGAGATATTAAAGTGTCTGATGTTTATGGAAAGAACTTGCATGTATCTGATACATAAGTGAGCTATCACATCCCTATTTGTTTCACAAGTGTTAGGTGATTGGTCTGTTTCTTACATGTAATTATGCCGCTCTTACATAATTACAAGATCAATTCTGACAAACAGAAAATCAAAGTAATTAATGTAGATAGAGAAACTACAATTAGCAAGCCCGGAGGGTGTTCATTTTGTAATTAGATTTTTGCTGTGGATCAATGAATTGCATAGTTGACATACATAGACAGTGTTGTTAAATAAATACACAGAGCAGTCTAGTACCTGCATTAATGAGAACACAATGCATGACATGATCTTATCCAGATAGATTATTTACCATGTGTGCGTGCGTGGGTGTGTGTTGGTATATGTGGTTTACGGCGAATAGTGAATAATAACATCGTTATTGTCCTTGTAAACTACATATGGCAACATGTTTGTGTGTGTAAAACACTAAATACAAATGTATTGTTTTGTATAAGATGTATAATATATTTAAAAATTATATATAATAGCAGCTGGGATTGGGAATTATATCATCTTTGGTGTACTAATATGGTAATATATGTTTCTCTATTTGCTAATGGAGAAAAAAGGATGATTTGAAAGAACATAAATGAAAAATGTGTCATGACAGTAGCCATCTTTTGATGATGGACAAAGTACAGACTGCCATATTCATGTTTCAATTTCACCCCATAAAGGCTTAAATAGATAACATTGCTACATGGTGCTAAGGGAGTTGCATGGGCATTACTACTGTATGTGGTTGCTAGGGTGTTCTGGATGATGGTTGCTTACTGATCCAAGTCAAAACAGCCCAAACCCAGTTCTTATAATATTCTAGTGCCTGTACGGTTAGGGCTGTCACAATGATTAAATAATCATCTCATCGTGATTTTTGACTTCATCGCGATGATTTCAGATCACCGCAATGATTGCACATCTTTTTAAAAGAGACAAGGGGGAGCTGCAGCGCCTGTATAAACGAGACAGTATCAGATGGTGCTCCTTAAGTGACAGTGTAATGCGATACGTTGCAAAGCCATTCAATACAACATTATGCAAGAAATTATGCAAAACTTTGATAAGCAGTATGATCTCCCAAAACAGCAATTCCAAATTTAGGGAAGTGTAGGATGCTATTCTTAAGGATCTGTAAGGAATTGATTTTTTTGCAGCAACTACAGACATGTGGTTGAATACTAATATGACCTTCGTAGGATTTGTTACTATTTAAGGCCTATTCTGGTATAGTCAGTTTATTTTGATTGTGTTTTTATTTTTAGTTATTTTTAAGACACTTTATTATGTTTATATCTTATGAAAGACATATTCATTAATTGATTACTTTTAAATATGTGTTATGTGTATTAATATTTACTGCCAGGTAAACCTTGCAAAACATTTTATTTAAATAATCACAACAATGTGTGGAAATTATTTCATGAACAAACATATAAATGTAGGAAAATTAAATGTCAAAGCCCTAAACATGCAATTTAATCATCATAATAGTCGCAATTTATTAGTTAATTAACCGTCAGCCAAATTTCATAATCGTGACAGTATGGTAGCTTCGGTCTTTTATGGAGTGTCTATGGGATTTTAAAGTTTTAAGTAATTATTAAGAAATTATAAGTATTTTTAAACACATCTTTCCTCAACAATTAGCAATATTTCTTGACCCATTCATGTCTAGCTTGAATGGTTTAGGATGAGTAAAGGGATAGTTTACCCAAAAATGAAGATTCTGTCATCATTTACTCACTCTCATGTTGTTACAAACCCGTATAAATGTCTTTATTCTAATGAACACGAAGGAAGATATTTTTAGGAATGTTTATAACCAAACCGTTCATGGACCCCATTCACTTCCATAGTATTCTTTTTTCATACTATGGAAGTGAATGGGGTCCATGAAAGGTTTGTTTACAAAAATTTCTCAAAATATTGTTCATTAGAACAAAGAAATTTTAAAAGGTTGGTAACAACATGATAGTGAGTAAATGATGACAGAATTTTCATTTTTGGGTGAACTATCTCTTTAAGTTAATACTTTCAACACAGCGCTAACCCTAAGTGATGGCAAAAACAGGCAAACGGGATGTTATGAAGCCGCTTCTCGTATAAGTTAAAAAAAATGTAATTTTGCTCTAATAAAAAAGTTCATGGTGACCCATGTTGTTTTTCAATCGTCCTCCTTAAGTACAGACATTACGTGTAAGCCTGAGGTTAAGATCCATGTTGCTATAGTTACATGCATCATGCTACATGACCGACCTTTAGTGTTGTTTTGGAAAAGAGTTTCTGATTCACAGGGTTCAATAAAACTCAATTAGGAATTCACAATAACACTGTTGTTATGAGCCTGTTAGATATTCACTCATTTGAAACTGGTAAATGTTTTAGCCATACTCTGTTTCCTGATGCTTGAATGGGTTTTGAAGGTTGGCAGAAAATTATTCATATTATTCAAGTCACGTGTCTTCTGTACTATTCCTCTCCGTACAGGGACATAAAGTTTAAGGCCAAGCTTACATTTTTCTATTGAAGTAAACAGCAATCCTTGTTTTTATTAAGGGAGAGGTACAGTATATTACTGTTGATATATGGGCATTCAGAAGCTCTGTGAATATCCTAGAATCGTGGAGCTTATGAGCACTATGGAGTCCTTGTTTGAAGCTATAATAACATATTGTCTCTGACTTAAGCTTCCGTGTTTAATACAATACATGTCTGTTTGGTAGAAATAAGGAATGCTAGAAGTGCCCTTTTGGTGCCAAGCTATAGAGATTTTGTAAGACAAGACAAATTTACCTCTTAAGTAAAATAAAAAGTCTAAAAAAATCTCAACCTTGAGATTGTTGTCATTCCAAGCTAAGATCTAGGGTATTAGCAATATTATTGCAATTTTGTTTGTGTGCTTGCTAAAATGTTACAAACCCCTGGTTGACCTTAAAACTTTTGCTGGATAACTCGTTCTACATTACTTTCTGTTTTTTTAAGATTATGATACTGACGAATGATAGCAGCAATAAAAACGTTTTTTTAAGATTTACGTTGAAATAGGAACCAGATAACTGCTGTAACTAACCAAGTATCATATTTATCATTGTTCATACAGTCTCAGAGATAAAGGTACAAGCTGTCACTGGGAAGGTACCCTTTAAAAAGTTCCTAATATGTACCATTTGGGTGCAGATATGTCTATATTTGGTATCAATATGTACCTATGAGGTATTAATATGCACTCTTTAGTTACGCTTTGAAAGGATACTGCCCCAATGAATGCGTTTCATTATTTCTGAAAGTGCTAAAAAGAGCACCTATTTTTCGATTCACGAATTTACACATCTATTGGTGTGTAATTGTGTGTTAGTACATGTTAATGATATGCAAAGGTACAAATCCCAAATTAAACGGTATTAGTATTCAGGCCAATCAATCACAACGTACTACTTAGCCGGCCAATCGGTGGACACTGCGCTTTTCAGAACGATAAGCTTTGTACAAAATCAATGCGTTTCGGGCAGGCAGCGCATAGAGTAGCAACAATAATGTACGGGATGTGAAAAATATTGTATTACAGCAGATGCACAAAATAACATTGTTTTTAGCAATGAAATAGGTGCTCTTTAAGTTTTTTGGTGCTGTATTCAGTATTTGGTTTTGGACTTTCTAAAACATGGATATTAAAATATTCGAAATAACAGCCCACACTTTTTTCAGATTATTATTTTTTGTGTTATCTTAATTTATCCAGTAAGTCCCACTGAGATCAATTATCTGTTTTTACAAGAGAGACCTAGTTGAAATCATAGACAAAAATTACAGGTTTAGTGGAAGTTATAGACTTGATGTGAAATAAATATTCACCTATAGTTGAATCCATCACATTATGTTATTTTGTTACGTTGCATATACTGATCTTTTATCTTTGCCAAATTTGTCCTTGAACACCTCTAGCACTCCATTAGAGTGTGGAAATGTAAATTGGCTCATTATGGTTCTGCTCAATAGGCTATGCAATATGTTTTCACCTCCTGCACATAAGCTGGATTCACTTGAATGTGAAATGGAACACATCAAGACCTCATTATTTATCTACCCATCCTCAAAGTTCAAGTCGTAACGATCTATTCAGGTGAAAAGGCTAATAAAAAGGAAACACTTTTATCATTATTGATTCAGACTGGCATTACAATGAACCATTTGAGATCTAGGAATGAGGCAAAAAATGCACTTGGCCTTAACCACAAAATAGACTGGATCTAGCTGGGGGGTTTTCTTGGACTTGTCCATTTAATTTATCATATTTAAATAGCATTAATCACTTAAGGGTTAAGGACTTTTTCTAAACCACAACTTCCCTTTTTGCTGTTGTTTTATATGGTTATAAATCAGTGGTCCTTAACATGATGCATGAATGACATAGGTTGCAGGTCAGTTATGATAGGTTAAAAGAAAGCAGTAAAAATAAAAATTTTATCAAATGTAAAAGTGGAGAATACAGCCATATTGGCTATAGGCTTTCGATAAGCATATAATTAAAAGCATATCATTTTACATGTAAAAGTATACAATGAAATATACAGAATGTTATTGTGTTATCTATTGTCCAACATTATCTGCAGGTATATCTGAATGCTTTAGGTGGTGCTGTGGCCACATGCAAGCCAGGTGATGAAAAAATAGCGTCACTTGGCTTGCAGGTAAAGCGGACATTTTTGATCCAACTTAGCAGCATGTTGTTTTCTAGATTTGTCAGCTGAAGTTAACCTACAACAATGAGAAATCTTCTTTACCGTCACTCTTGAGCAGTGTTTGTTACATTTTGAATGTTGTCCATCAAAGAAAATCCTTTTTGGCTTAGTTGTTTAAATAATTGCTTGGGAAAAGATTAATCTTTAAGTTAGACAGGCAGAGGTCAAATTCAACCTGCTGTGGTTTAAAAAACAGAAATGAAACTGTGTCTCATTATTGTGAGTTAGATCAGACATCTGCATGACATGTCTGATCTAACTCACAATAATGAGACACAGTTTCTTAATAGAGTTTTATGATTGTCATCAAATAAATCTAACCAAGCTATTCCTATGAATACTTTATTAACAAACTTTAACCAAAGAGCTGATACTCCAAAATCCTTTATTTTAGCACTAATTTCCAGTGGCGGCTCGTGAGGGCACTAATTCAAAATAAGTGTTCGGAGTGTCATGTGTGTGGTTCATTTTTTCAAATTATGTGTTCTGCGTGTTGAGAGATCCTGTGTGCATCACACGTATTGTCAAAATAAGTGCCTGCTGCACACGCGTCAAAACCGTTTATGATAAAAGAGACGCTCGCGTTCACAAAATACACGCAAGACACCCCCTTAACAGTAAACTCTGATTACGCATGAGATTATGCGAGTATTTGGCAAACGCGAGCGTCTCTTTTATCATAAACCCTTTAGACGCATCTGCAGCAGGCACTTATTTTGATAAAACACGTGATGCACACACGATCTCTTGATGTGCAGAACACATATTTTGAAATAAAGAACCACACACATGACGGGTACATACATGTTGTGATGAATTTGCATCGAGCGCGCTCGAAAAAAGAAGTCATCGGCCACCACTGCTAATTTCGAAATTAAAGTTAAATATTTATAAAATGTTTTGAAAGCCGTACAGTCGTGTAATCTGATTTATATTTGTTTTTGCCAGTGCATATCCTGCATTGAGCAGTCATGGGGTTTGTGTCTGTGCTATAACGCAAAAAGTCTCTAAAAACTGGGAATCTTATTTTCTTGCGCACCTGCAATAATGTTAACCTGCTGGGAAGACTGACACATTGGAGGATTTGATGAGAAATTATGCTAATTATTATTATTTTTTTGGCTACAGTTCACACAGCAGAAGTCTATTTGTATGCAGTTGGAGAACTTCAGGAGAACCTTCTGGGCATAGCTGTCAGCAGAGAACATGAGGAAGAGCCGGAGTGTTCTGGCAGTGACACCAATCGATGTAAGACATCCAACTGTAGTTTTTGCAAGATAGTGTGCATTGATTTCAGTTTTTTTTATTTCCTTTTGCTCTTATGTGTCTTTCAATGTGACCTTTATTTGCTTTACACCTTTAAAACTCAGGGGGAAATAGACAGTTTTCTAAAGAAAAAACTAAACCTATAAACAAGCTCTTGTTAAATGAGACCCCAAAGATATAAACATCAAGTCCACCACACACGCACATATGCCCACGTAATATAAATAGCTATTAGCTACTAAGGAGGGACGTGGGAATAAAAAGCAGGCACCATAGTAAATATTGCTTAACAGAGAAAATATTTTTTTCTCATTTTATCTCATTTTCATTCAGTTCATTCATTCAGTTTGTTATAAATACTGTAGGATTATTATTTGTAAAATCAGTATTTATCAATATTAAAACACTTTTATATCCCAGTCAATAAAGTGAAAAAGACCTCATCTGTGCAATTTTTACCAAACCACTGCTCTCGAAGACTGTATTATCTTTTTGTCAGATCACTGTTCTCCAAGTGGAAACAATACCATTTATATTGTCAAAAAATTTCAAAATAATATACAGAATAATGTTTATCTTTTAATTCCTGACTTATTCGGTGAAAGTGTTATAGTCTGCTAGTGCAGATATGCTGTGTGCTACAGCAAAGTTATAAAAAGGAGATTTAGCTGTAAAATTATTTTAACATTCATGGCAAAGCTTTCTGGAGATAACAGAGACGCAAGTGCAAACTCATAAATTACAGTATCCTCTTAACTTCTGGATTAACTGGTTAAACCAAGCGTGCCGCACAAGCCCTGAAAAGTGAAGCCAAAAGTCTCGATCGCCCCCCAGTGACTGGTCCCAGTATAGGTCATAAAGCCCGCCTCCCCATGTTATTCAATGGGACTTGAGACCAACTAAAAAATGTAATTACACTTCAAATATATTTTTTCCGAAGCTGGTTTCTGCCATTTACTGTAGTTTTTATCACGCTGATGTAAATTCAAATGTTTGTTTTTAAAATAAGTTTGTGTTTAGTTAGTTATTTAATGATATAAAAACGGTGGTGCACGTCATGATTGACAGCTGTGATATCATGTGATATGCGCAATCTGCGAGAGCGAAGGCGGGGTCTTGATTTCGCGGCTTTACTTCCTGCTCACTACTGCGCAGGACTGGTCCCGAAATCGCTACTGCGCAGACTCAAGACCCAAGATGTCAGCGCCATATCGGGACAATGGCGGCTTCACTTTCACCAATGGAAGAGAGCGAACAGGCGTCGTCCATCTTTTTTTACAGTCTATGGTGAAACATAACATTTTCATTCATTTTTCTATTTGCAAGTAGTGGTGAACAATGAAGTAAATGAGGCCACCATTGAGTTTCTGAAAAAGCTGTTCTCACTTTATTTCTTGCATGCTTTCAACGACAGCTCGACTCCAAACTCGCCTGTCAATTTACATCCACATCTGAAAATCTGTATGTTTGGCAATGACCCTATCATCACTGACTTTAATGAAATTTCTAGTAGATTACTGATGCACAAGTAACACACATTGTCTATTTGCAAAACCTAATGAACTTGTCTGATCTTAAATTAAATTTCTGAGAAAATTTCTATCACATAAAAACGGTTGCCAAATGGTTGCTTGGGTTTCTAGGCTTACGTAAAGCTCAAGTCAATTAAGTCAGTTATAGTCACTAGATTGGATTTTATTTTATGCAACCCTAACATACAAAACATAAAAAACAAAAACATCCAAAGCAACTGTGGAAAATGACAGTTAGACTAAAATAATAAATACGATTACTTATTTAACTTTCGTCTGGACAAATGGCACAGGATGCGTTTCAAAAGTTTATTACTGTACCTATAGGGGTTTGTTCAAATTTACAGTATTTGGATGTGTCTATGTGTTTGTTAAACACTCAGGCAATGCCTCTTGACGGCAGGAACACATGAGGAACTAAGAGCACATGCTCATGCTCTCTAAGGGCTTTATTGATTTGTGCATTAGCTACTTTCCCAGACCCCAGGGCTTAAAGTATCACCATTATTTTAAGCTTAATGGGCAGCCACATTTTTGTAGTGCATTTTGTAAACACAGGAAGCTAGGCACTGATCAAAGTTAGCAGATTTGGGATAGATGCGACTATTGCGATCTGTTTTGGTAACCTTCATCCTTCTGCTCACGTAATCAGTGTACGTGTTTACACATAAACCCTGTTGTTTAACCTTCAATCATACTCATCATTAAAGAAATCAGTGGTTGCCAGGGTAACCACTTTTCCCAGCAATCATCCAGTGTTTGGACATACTGTACTGTCCAGTCTCTGGATAGAATTTGTTTTACTTGTATGTATTTATTTACTTAATTTTTATAGTGCCTAGGGTAAGATTATTTAAATCCCCTTTGAAATTTTGCAAAAGGATAAATTAAAAGTATCTTGCTCCTTCTCTCTCTCTATCATTCCCTGCAGCCCGATCTTAATGTCCTGCTTTGCTTTGCTCTCACAGTCTGAGCCCAGGAGGGATTACTTGTATTGCAATGCCTACACTGTTTAAAACATCTCCATAGAGTGACATGATTAGATGATCCTTCAACACTTCTCATGGGATAGCCCTTTCGCCCAATTCATTTTCTCTTCATTAATTAACTGAGTGTTCTTATTTATATGCAAACCGATCCATGGTCTTGCAGCGATATTAATTACTACATTTTGTTTCACAAAATAATGGTAAAGATGATAAGGTGTGTAATTATGAATTTCTACATGGAGGAATTTAGCAAAAACACGTCTAGATAACATTATACCCTGAAATTAAAAGAGAGCCATTATACTATTATTGGTTTTAAGGCCATTATAATTTTTACCCTTGTGACTGTGTTATTATGGTAGTTAGTTAAGCAACCCTTAGCTATTAGCACTTGCTATTAGCAAGCGCCATTCAGTTTCTCCGAATTATTATAGCCAATCCGAAACTCATTGAGCCTCAGCCAGTCAAACAGAAGCAGATGCTCTGTTTTTTTCCATTCCTGGTTTTCCATCAGTTGTCTACAGATTGTGTTCGAGGAATTCCTGGTAATGCATCCCTCTTCTAGGCAATCTAATTGAGCTATAAAGTAGCCTAATATTATAGAAAAAATATAAAGAGATATTTCATAATGATGAATTCAGTTTCCAGCTAGGTTGTTAAAGAAGGATGTCGTCCCGAGACTGCACTGACAGTGATATGCAATCACAGCGGGGACGGCAGCCATTAAACACGGCGTATCTATAAAGATCTTTTCAGGAGTGGACATGTTGAAGTGGTGTAGAAGCAGACCGGGGCTCTATATCAGTCATGTAAATGGGAACCTTGCTTTCTAGAGCATTGCAGATGTCTTAAAGCATCTCAAGTGTCAACAATATGACCAAAAGCAAGATAAGAGCAGAACTGAAATGCAGAGTTGATTTTTTAAAATGCTTGATGAAAATTGATCATGTACTGTATGTACAGCTACTAGTTAAATGTGTTCCTGTAGCAATGCAAAGGTCACAGGTTCAATCCCAAGGTACATTGAATGCATTGTAAGTTGCATTGGATAAAAGCATCTACCAGAGAAAAGACAGAAATCTTAAAAATTAAGTCAAGAGTATAGCACCAGTAATAAAATACCCTAAATTAGGGATGCACCGAAATGAAAATTCTTGGCCGAAAACCGAAAAAGAGGAAACCAAGGCCGAAAACGGAAACACTGAAATAAATTATTATGCCAATTATTAGTACCATTGCATTTATGGCTATCACTGTGTACTAATTTTACTATGGGTGTGACAAAACTTACGGTTCGGATCACATTACAGTTTTTGAGGCACGGATAGGATTATTTTTCGGATAAGCAAAAAGGGGGTGGGAAAAATCTAATAACAAATAAAGAAATTGCAAACATTTATAAAAATGAACAAATTTGCACATCTGAAATTAGCATTAGGTACAATTAAGAGCTAAAGAAGTGATTTTCTCTTTGACACAGACTTAGGTTAATTAAGGTACTGTCTCTTTAAGACCAAATATCCGTGTATGCACTACTGAGTGCCCTTAAACATGCACGCGCACAGAGACCGAGGGGGAATTCCAAACAGCGCAGCATAAACAGTTGCTCCACACAAAAAACCTAATGTTGTTTTTCATTGCTTTATTCGCCAAATATGTAAATGGACCGTTTGAGACAGTTTAGCGCATCAAGAGTTATGATCGATCACGTCTGACACATTCAACCGCATGTGCCTCTGTGCCTACAGAAAGCTTCTCACTTTAGCGACTTTATGCGGTTAAATACATCGACACCGCAAATGTTGCTTCAGACAAGCACGTGTAGGTCGCGGTTTCTGTTTGCGTCATCACAACATTTCGGCCGAAAATTTTCGGTGGCCGAATATTCGGTGAATCCCTACTATAAATGCGTACTTTGAACAAAAAATTTTACTCGGAGGCAGCCATTTTGTTTACATCAAAAGGCAACATGTCATAAGGTTGGCATCAATAACTGCTATATTTATGCTACAGCGAGGTAAACATGGTAAACATGTTTTTGATCCGTAAATTGTAAAATGATGTGAAATTGAAGTTAAGAGTTATAAATGCACAAAGGCACTAGGTGGCAGTATGTGGTCTTGACACCTACATGCCATTCATTATAAATCCAACAACATCAACGTTTTCTGTTCAGCTCTTTTAATATGAACCGGAAAGTAACATAAATGATGAACAATACAGAAAATATATAAAAGATGATCAAAATAAAGATGATCTGAGAGGTAAGATGATCTAAGTAAAACATTCTCGCATAAATAACTACATTACATACCAGAGACCCTTTTATTGTTTGTACACAATGATGACGTGGCAACGTATGCACGCGCAATTTGGCAACGGAAGTATGGCAAGATTTAGCAGTGAAGCAACACAGACAAAGAAAGTTCTTTTAAAAAGTTGACTTAACAACTTTTACAACACAGCTACCAGATCAGTGTACTCTAGTGGGGTGGATAGAAGACGTTAGCAGATGCCCAAATATGAAGTGGCCAGATACATATATACGTATATTCGTTTATTGTATTAGTGCAACCATACGCAACAACCAGACATTTTGATGCTGGGAAACCGTTTTAATAAACTTTCTAACACGTAAGAACCAATGGGGAATAAAACCACTTATGTTGCTAAAATGCGCGCGCAAGCTTTTTGATCACGTGGGCTGTAAAAGGGTCTATAGTATTTACTATAGTAAACTTTAGTAATAATTTGCGACAACATTACACCAAACGCGAAACATAATGGCGGCCTCCACAGGCTCAAATGAGTATTACATGTTGGAACTAAAGAAAATCTTTAATGTTTCTATCTATGGGTTTTTGTAGTAAGACAAATATAAAGTATTAAAACATATACATAAGTCTTAGTAGAGGTAACCTATAAAATAAAATATGAAAAATCCTCATATCAACAAATATGATCAAATATGATGGTAGGATAAATTTTACAGCTTTACCTTGGTGTATTCTTAAATCATGAAACAAATGAAAGGTGATTTTTCTTTCAAAATGGCAATTGACTTTCATCCAGATTATTATGCTGTGTGATTTCTCCCATTAATTTTTTATGAGTTATTCAGTCTCCTCAACCTCAAACTTTCTGTGGTGGATGAACTTTTGCTCTCAGATATGTTTTATATCTTTCTTTTATATAGTGCCCTTGAGCGTGTGCATAACACACTACATAATTTTGCTACAGATTACATTCCTGCAGATATATTATTCATGCATTAAATTCCTTCATTTATGGGTGTTCCTGAATGGTGTAAGACAATTTCTGTTCTTTCTCCAATGTTAGGACAGCAAGGACATCTCCGGATGTACATCTTCAGGAGCTACACTGGGTGTGGATCTCTGGCGCGGCCCCAGACGGCACTCAGGAACCCTTGTGTTGCCGCCGTTGTCATGGAGACAGGCAGAGAGGGCCCGCAGTCCACAAGACGATCACATTTCCAGACCCACAACGCTGGGCTTTGTAACCCCGCCGCGTATAGACATCACCCCAGTACCTCCTGATAGGTAGGGGCATTTTTTGAATACAGGTTTTGGATCCAGCCAAACAATCTGAATGGGTGGTTTTGTCTTTTTCTTCCTAAACTGTATCATTTAGTGCACTCAGGATATCATAGCTGCTGCTGATGTCATATACTCTCCCTTGAGAGCCTGCCAAAGTATGCTAATTAAAATAAAAGGCAATAGTTCAGGTTTGACATGTTCATGTGTTTTCCTAACTGACAATGAGAATGATTCATACCATTTGTTTGGAGCGCTTAGGCATCCCATATTTATCATCTGTTTTTCTGAATTCACATATTGATATGCAGAAAGTAACTGTTTACTTTTTTACTGACTCATGTGTGATATAGTACAGTGTATGGTAGATTTTAACTTTTAAACCTGATAAAATTATTTAAAATAACTCGACCCAGTATGTACAATGCAGAATTTATGGAAGCTTAACTGAAATCAAGTTCACTTGGGTCCTGTTTACACCTGTTAAAGGTGCATTGTTTAACTTTTGGGATCTCTTGAGAAAAATGCAATATAATATGCACTCACCTAAAGGATTATTAGGAACACCTGTTCAATTTCTCATTAATGCAATTATCTAATCAACCAATCACGTAGCAGTTGCATCAATGTATGTAGGGGTGTGGTCCTGGACAAGACAGTTTCTGAACTCCAAACTGAATGTCAGAATGGAATGGCTGTTGGTGCCAGACGTGCCATCTGAATATTTCACAATCTGCTCAGTTACTGGGATTTTCACGCACAACCATTTCTAGGGTTTACAAAGAGTGGTGTGAAAAGGAAAAAACATCCAGTATGCAGCAGTCCTGTGGGCGAAAATGCCTTGTTGATGCTAGAGGTCAGAGGAGAATGGGCCATCTGATTCAAGCTGATAGAAGAGCAACTTTGACTGAACTAACCACTCATTACAACCGAGGTATGCAGAAAAGCATTTGTGAAGCCACAACACGCACAACCTTAAGGCGGATGGGCTACAACAGCAGAAGACCCCACCGGGTACCGCTCATCTCCACTACAAATAGGAAAACAAGAGGCTACAATTTGCACAAGCTCATTAAAATTGGACAGTTGAAAACTGGAAAAATGTTGCCTGGTCTGATGATTTCTGTTGATACATTCAGATGGTAGAGTCAGAATTTGGCGTAAACATCATCCATGTTACCACTTTGCAGGCTGGTGGTGGTATAATGGTGTGGGTGATGTTTTCTTGGCACACTTTAGGCCCCTTAGTGCCAATTAGGCATCGTTTAAATGCCACGGCCTACCTGAGTATTGTTTCTGACCATGTCCATCCCTTAATGACCACCATGTACACATCCTCTGATGGCTACTTTCAGCAGGATAATGCACTATGTCACAAAGCTCGAATCATTTCAAATTGGTTTCTTGAACATGACAATGAGTTCACTGTACTAAAATGGCCCCCACAGTCACCAGATCTCAACCCAATAGAGCATCTTTGGGATGTGGTGGAACGGGAGCTTCGTGCCCTGGATGTGCATCCCACAAATCTCCATCAACTGCAAGATGCTATCCTATCAATATGGGCCAACATTTCTAAAGAATTCTTTCAGCACCTTGTTGAATCAATGCCACGTAGAATTAAGGCAGTGAAGGTGAAAGGGGGTCAAACACAGTATTAGTATGGCGTTCCTAATAATCCTTTAGGTGAGTGTACATAACAATATTATCAGTTGTGTAAATAGACCTTACAAACTGAACAGTATTGTTTTTATTACCTTAGAATGAGCCGTTTTTATCTACATACACAACGGGTCCTCTTACATGGAAGTCACCATATTGTGCCGTCATGTTTCTACAGTAGCACTACATGAACAAACTGCTCTATAGAGTACGTTTTGTCACTATTATTTCTCAGACAATTACTTGTTTGTTCTGTAGCGGCTACCGTAGCTTTTCTATGCATTTCGAAAGGGAGGGGTGAGCTGTGGACTGAGCTGCTGCTTGCAATTCACAGCCTCACCACTAGATGTCTCTACAAATATACACACTGGACCTTTAATAGCTTATGTGTGCCGCAATTTTTCTCCTGTTCTGCCTGATCATAATGAATGTTTTCCAATTTTCTGACTGCATTGCTTACTACCTCAGTATGTCACTGCACGTAAAAAACCACAAATATTAGGGTTAAGAGCTTTGTTGAGCTCTAAGCGTAGAAGTAGAAATAGAAAATTCCACCCTAGCCCCCTATATTTGAATTTGCACCTGCCTATCCACATCAATTCCAAACTACTGTACATCTAAACTATACTCCAAGTAGGCTGCCGGAGTCCCAGAATGTTTCATAAAGGCGACTCTTGAGGGGAGGGCCTGCTGGGCAGAGGCCTCACAAGTAGGGAAGAGGGCACAATGGAGGGAATAGAGCATGATGGAAGCAGAGGAAAGACTCTGACCTTGAAGGCAGCTCAATGCACATCTGGGGGTGCATGACACGTACCGATGGATCTTAAACCAGATGCTGCCGTTACTCCCGTTAGCCGGAGGACAGAGATCACATCAAACGCACACTGTCAGTCTGATGTGAGAGATCACGCTGGGCAGAACTTCCCAGGCATGTTTAAAAAACTGGTGGTGAATAAATCTCTCCGCCAGCGCAGGCGATTCACAGTGGCTGTGTCTCACACCTGGTAAGAATCTTGGCTTGCAACCATGTTTTGCTGTATCCTTGGTTATACTTGGTATATAGTTTTGTTAAAGTCATTATTTGTTGGTTCCTGGTAGTTACCTGGTTGCTTTAAAATAGTTGATTTGCATTTAAAATATTAGTTGACTTAAAAAAGTTATATTGTGTAAACTTGTCGAACCAACTTTACAACCTACAGTGTATAACTGGTGAGCTTTGATCTCTCTCTAATGATCATTTTTATGATTAAATATAACAACATTAAATAGCTTTTATGGCGTTGGTTAAGGCAAGCATCACTTTATTATTGCTCAGTAAAAAGTTAGGTATTTGAACAATTAGGATTGTAGCTGTTTAGTCATAAGACTGTTTGTGCTACACACATTGCTGCTTGTTGAAGAGAAGTGAGCTTTTGTCAGACTTTTCGGGCTAAAAAATGAATAAAAAATGCCATAGACTTGAAATGACAGAGGAACTATGGTTGTATACAGTAATCAGAATAGTATAGCAACTTGGTGCTGGGCCCTAGTTAGTAACCACATAGCAACTACTCACAACACCCTAGCAACCGCATAGTAAAGCACTTTAAATGATACAGAACACCAGTGCAAATGAAAATCTTTAGTTTTTCCTATATTTTTCTTCAGTTCATTAGTAATTTAAACTATTGGGTTCTCATATTTCTCACCTGCTTTCTTTATAATGCATCATATGATGATCCAGCATTTTTAACAGTAACTGGACTCTTGCCACACAAGCCTATTACCACACACACACACACACACACACACACACACACACACACATAAGGAGTGGTCATGGTTGTTTGGCTGTTCCGCCAATAAATTTGACAACCTCATATATCATTCTTCATTCTGTCGTCAGACACCCTTCGCAATCCCCTGCCATAAAGCCCAATGTCATTTCCCCCAGTTCCTCTTAACCGCATCACTCTCTGGCCTATTTTACTGTCAGCAGAGATGCCTGCTTAATGTTCTGTCTTTTATTATTATTTTGCATTGGTTTTGTGTCAACCCAGATTTGAAAAAACACAATTAGAACAAGCCATTAAAACCATAAACGGTAAAAAAATACTGTAATAACGACTTTTCCCCTGACAGTGTAAAATATAAAGTTAATTTTAGTGTAGTTTTATTACAATTACTTTATATGTACTTGCATTATGTCACATGTCTATCTGTTGTGTTTTCATTATGTTTTAAGTTTTCCTCTCTGTGTCCTAATTTCCCTGAGTTAATGAGTTCATTCAGTTCCACCCGTGTTCTATTCATTTCTCATTAGTCTGCTTGTTTTAAAAGTCCTCTGTTATCTCTCAGGCCATTTTTCAATCGGAAGGCTGCAGCCCCTGGAAGTCGCATTTTTGTAGGCAGCATATGCCTCGTATTAGAATATTAACAATTATAAAGTTGATTCATATTCTTAGTTAATCATAAAATTATGTAATATGCTTATGAATGCTCAGTTTACTGAAATAAACAAGGCTTAATGACGTTTACAGCTACATATGCGACCCCCACAGGGTGCAGCCTTCTGTTTGAGAAACAACCTCAGTATTTGTCAGTTCTTTTTTGTGAGCTTACTAGCATGAACCCTGACACATTATATACTGGATATACTTTCGAAAGTTCCTGTACTGTATAACACAATATTGAATTTAAAATCTATGCAAGTTTGCTTTCAAATAAGTTAGAATGCGTTATAAATTGTACTGAAAATTACAGGCAAGTGTAATGTTTAGAGCTTGTTCTCGGTAATTTTCAAGTTAAATATATTTATTTTAGGGCTGTCAAAAGATTAATCGCGATTAATCGCATCCAACATAAAAGTTTGTGTTTACATAGCATATGTGTGTGTACTGTGTATAAATATTATGTATATATAAATACACACACATTCATGTATATATTTAAGAAATATTTGCATTTAAATACTGTATATACATTTCTATAATTTATATTATATATAAATATAAATATTTTATATATAAATATAACATTTTTTTCTTAAATATATACATGATTGGGTGTGTTTTTATATATAAATAATAATTATACACAGTACACACACATATGTTATGTAAACACAAACTTTTATTTTGGATGCGATTAATCGCGATTAATCTTTTGACAGCCCTAATTTATTTATTTATTTACTTTTTATATATTCCATATTATTTATAAAAAAAATTATAAATTAAAAAATATGAAATGAATATATGTATGTGTGTGATTAAATATACAAAATAATATGCAAAAAAAATCTCTTTTTTGTATGTGATTAATCTTTGCAGCACTAAAACAAGTAATGATTTACAGTTATACATTTAAAGGATTACTCCATTTTCTTAACAAAAAATCCCAATAATTAATATCATGCACTGCCCCGAAAATAGTCCCCTGCCATTGAAAGTAACCAAGGTGACTATTTTCAGCTGCTGTGTAATATCATTGCGCCTCCTGCAGCTATGTTACAGCAGCAAAGTCCTTGATTATTATGCCAGAATGAGAGTATAGTTCCTAGCCATATATGTCTAGAAAATCACAACTTTTAATTTTCCGTCAGTCTTAGTACGCGATCTAACTACAGAAGAGTCAAGTTTTAAATAGGACAAATATTTAAACTCTTTGGTTATTTTTGAGCGCGATGCTAATGGTCTAATCAGATTCAGTGGATGTGCTAACTAAGCTAAAAGTGCTAGCGCCAGACCTGGATATCAGCTGAATGGATTCCAAAACTGTACAAATCAAATGTTTAACTCTAGGGGAGCTGGAAAATGAGTATATTTTCAAAAAAAGTGAAGTGTCCAATTAATGTATTTCTATGTTCAGTCGAGAAGAAATACTTTTTTTTAAGAAAACATTTCAGAATTTTTCTCCATAGTGGACTTTAATGGACCTTATCTTATTACATAGATATATATATAGATGTCGACTTGGGGTTCAAAGCATGCGTCAAAACCGCCGCCATCTTGGAACAGGGGTCTTGTCATTGGAATTAGCAAGGTAACGCTACTATCTCCGCCTGAACTACGAATTCATGGAACAATGCCGGACTTTTGTGCTGCGTATGGATGTTAGGCCTACTAGCACTATGCATTATAGTCAGAAAAAGTAGATTTTCAAAATATCAAAACTTAATTTTTTTTCTGGACTCAATACTAAATACATGTCTGACTGTTGAAACGAACCAAAAGAAAACCAAGAAAATCGCATTCATGACGATTTATGGTGATTTTATTTCCGTTACACTATTGCCTAAAATGAGGCTGATGCGGGATTCCCCTGTTTCAAGATGGCGGCTCTATTTGATGCATTCGATCCAACGAACTGTTGCAGCCAAGGCGACATAGTGAACATATCTATGAGCTTACTAGATAAGAACTTTATGTCTTGGTTAGGATAATTTAGAGCCCTTTGAAGCTGCATTAAAAATGCAATTTTAAACTGCATTAAAACCGTAAACTGTTGAGGTCCAATAATGTCTTTTAAACTGAGAAAAATCCTGGAATATTTTCCTCAAAAAACATAATTTCTTCTTGACTGAACAAAGAAAGACATCAATATTTTTGATAACATTGGGGTGAGTAAATTATC